>NC_053022.1:316181260-316433325 GCF_003073215.2 Triticum urartu | reverse complement strand
GTATTTATTGCATTTGCCAAGGAGTGACCTCTTCCAATGAAATGGTGTTTCTAAGTTTGCTTCATTTAATTAGCTATAGACTCAAAATTGTCTTTTCACCTAGGTACACGTGCTTAGCACCGTTTCTTCCTTGGGTCACCAAACTAGTCTCTCTCTTCTTGATTAACTTGCCACATCAGACTTTATGCATATGTGGCAAGCTTAAGAACCTGTAGGAGCAAGTAAAAGTAAGTACAATAGTGCGCTTTACATGGCATTTTTGCATATGTGGAGGAAAGAGAGGCAAGGAAAAGGTGGAGAAGTGGGCTCTCATGCAAGAGCCAACCTCTACTACATGGTGGAGCATTGGGAGAGGCACCTGTATGGAGGTGGTCAGGAATCTGGGAGACTCACGCCGGTCGTAGCGTCGCAGTTAAAATGATAATGGCAAGTCAAATCACTGGGCCCCACCTGTCCAGCAGTAACTCGCTGTCAAATCACACAGCCCTACATTTGCAGCAGCCTACTCCCTCGTCTTCTCGCGTCTCTGTCGAACCGACTAGGTGGAACTGCCCCGCCGCCTATCGCGCAGGAAAAGCCCCGCCCTCGACTTTTAAATAGTATACAGTATACTAATTTTGTATCCATGGATTGCGCCCGCGCCATGGAGCAAAGCGTCTAGAAAACGGAGGAGACACGGTGGTCTTGCAATAGAGAAGAGGGAGAGGCGAGACATTGGTTTTGGAATGGAGATGATGGAGAGGAGAGGAGGTGGTTTTGCAATGGAGAAGAGGGAGAGGAGCGTGCGGCAGCGATTTAGGATTGGACGAGAGGGCCGGCGCGCTCTGACTGGATCAAAATAAAAATCAATTTACCCTTCAATTAAGAAAGCGACCCCACATTAACTAGTCTCCCAATCTAAATGCAGCGCCGCGCCTCTCCTCTTCCATTTCAAAACCACCGCCCCTCCTCTCCTGTTCCAGTCCAAAACCAGCGTCGCTCCTCTCCCGTTCTAATCCAAAACCAGCGCTGCTCCTCTCCTCTTCCATTCAAAAAACCACCGCCGGCGAGTGAAGGTGCTGTGGAGAAGTAGATCGATGGAGGAGTACAACCGATACATGAGGATCGCAGACGACGACCCTGTGAAGCTAGCTAGGATGTTGGAGATACAGTCTTGGTTTGACAACAAGGACCAACTAGCGGCGACGGCGACATCCATGGCCAAATATCTGCAACAGAGCGAAAAGGTGGCGATACTCCCGAAGGGAGTCGCGCCGGAGTACATAGAGTTGCTCTTCTGGGCCATGGAGCAAACAGATTCACCGAATCCGATTGTGAGGGAGCGATGGTGGGAGTATCGATCCCATATGGAGCATCCACCAGAGATTGAAGGATCGAGCATCTACAGGGTGTCGTTTGTGAGGGTGTCCTGCCAGAGCGAGCCGGTGGAGTCTTCGTCGACCGAACCCAACTCCAAGAGGAGAAAAGCAGTTGGCCCGACGACGCTTCCCCGCCATCGTCTCCCTCGCCGTTCACATCGTCTCACGGGGCGGCTGTCTGCCGCCGAGGAATAGGAGGGGGCTCCCCCCAGCCCAATAGTCGGGCAGGTTGTGAATTGTCAGGAGGAGCTTAGGGTTGTCAGTATTTGCAGGTTGTGAATTGTGTTTTGTGTTGTGTATTTTGAGAGTACTTTCAGATATGAATGTCTTTTGAATTTCAGATTTGCAGTATTGAGCATATGAAGTATTTTATGAATTCTAGAGATCTAATTTTAGCACTTAAAAAATGTAGTTTCATAGGAGTATAAAAGTGCAGACAGTGTGATTCTCAGAGAAGAAACTGCAAGTTTCAGTTTCAGATTAGAAACTGCAACTTTCAGAGGCAGAGCATTTATATTAACACAGCCTTTTCAAACAGGATTAACATCATGTTGGAAGTTTTATTCATGGTCGAAAATGGAACTACCAGCCAGTTAACATCATGCTGATCAACATTCATGCATAGCACATCTTCATATGATGCACAAACAAAATGCCCACACAATGTCGAGTGTGCGAAACACAGAGAAAACGAGGGACGAAGTTTTGGCAAGTGTTGGACGTGGTTTTGGGCTGCCCCGTCTAGGCTTTCATTTTTAACATGCGCAGCCCACGACCTCGGATGGGAGGTCCATAGGCTTGTTTGTATTTTCTTAGGGCCGTCATGTATCGACCGGCCTATGGACCTCCCATCCGAGGTTTTATTTTTGGCATCCCAATTTATGTTTTTTTTGAAGAAAACGCAGAGGTATGTTCTATTTTTCTATATAAGAATAGGAACGTCAGGTCCAACTTATGTTTCCCTTCTAACAATATTATATATATTTAAATTATTTTATATGTTGACTGTTTAGTTCATATACTCCCTCCTTTTCGGTTTATAGGGCTTATCTCAAAATTTTAGTTTTTCAATTTTATAAGGCTCAATTTGGTTGTTTTCCATCACATGTTCAGATTCCAAGGTGCATTAAATCATTGCATGCAAGTATTAAGAGAAAATTGACCAATGCATGCATTGCAATTTATGCATTGATAAACATAATTTTTTGAGGAAAACAAGTGCATTAATTAGGTGCTTTTGCAAACTACAAAAAGTATTCCACCATTCATCATCTACCTTGGTTGGTGAGATTTTTGAATTGATCCCTATAAACCAAAAAGGAGGGAGTAATTGACAAATAGATCTCGCCACCACCCCCCGCCTCCTGACTCCGGGCGCGCCTGCCCCCCTCGGCAAGTCCGCTCGCGCGCCCCAAGGAATCGCCGGCCATATCCACGGGGGAATGGCTGGAAGACAGGCAGATGTACAAGATGCATCTCCCACATGTCTACAAAGCCTTCCCGCGGATGCTCCAGCGGCTCGACTTCCTCGCGCCGGCGGTGCTGCGGGAGACTCGAGGGAGGAGATGGAGGGAGCGGGCGATGCGGATCCACGATGACGCTCTCTCCTGGACCCAGTGCACGCGCGAATGGAAGGAAGCAGAGGAGGAAGCTGCGAGGGAGGAAGCCGAGGAGGGACCGAATCCGTTCTCTCACTCGCGCAGGTATGCTCGGATGTGCAAGGATCATGTGGATTGGGAGCTGCTGAATCTAGCCCTACGGATCTACTTTGAAGGAGATTTCTCGGAGAAGCACAGGATGCCCCACCCCAGTGAGTCGTCGATTGCATTCGTTCGATGGGCGAAAGGAGAAGTGAATTCAGGAGATCCACGCCGTGCTGCGAGATGGGAATGCTTGACTGGACTCCTGCCCACCAGCACGTCACCGAAGCCGGAGCAGGTGGATCCCCTACCTTACCTCTCCCCCAAACCTACAGAAGATTAAAATTAGGCTTGCAATCTGCTTCAATTGAGCTGTCTGGTGGTTATTTCTGCTTCCTGAGAGACAACATCTGGCTGGAGGATGAGCAGGAACCAGGAACTCCGATGAATTTCCCCTATCACAATGGGGGGAGCGCCGGTTGGGCAGTGGTATGGCCCACCTCCGCCCCAAATGGGGGCACAATCTGGGCAGGCTCCTGTAATTGCCCAAGATCAATCTGCTGGTGGTTCTGACTCTCAGATCAGTGGGAAATCTCAAGGCAAGAATCAGCAAAAGAAGAGATAGGACATCCAGAAAACTGCTCCTGCCCCTGCTTCGGGCCTTATGGCATACTCTGAGGTGATCTGCTACAACTGTGGGGAACCAAGGCATCATTTGGATAAATGTGTCAAGCCCAAGAGTTGTTTTATCTGCAAAATGGTTACCCATAAAGTTGAGAATTGCCCTGTCAGAAGGAAAACCCACAGTTCTGCTAGATATGTTGGAAGTGATAGAAATACTGCTTACTTCCATGCATTAACTAACCAGAGGAGGAGGAGGAAAACCCTCATTCACTCCCTTGATGGCCCTAATGGCCCTGTTACTGAGGTAGATGAGATGCTGAAAGTGGCTAGTGACTTCTACAAAGACCTGTTTAAGAAAGAAAACCCTTCTGGGTTCTCTCTACAAAACAATTTTTTCTCTGCTTCTCAAAAAGTCTCTCCTGCTGAAAATGAGCTGCTAGAAGCCCCTTTTTCAGAGACAGAGGTGAAGGAAGCCATTTTTAGCTCTTATCCTGATGGGGCTCCTGGTCCTGATGTGATTCCCTTCTTGTTTTACTAGCATTTTTGGGACTTGGTGCAAAATGATCTCTTAGATCTTTTCCAAGCCTTTCATAGAAGAGAGTTGGATCCAGCAACTTACTCATGGGGGGTCTGTTGGGGTCAAGTTAAATAACTGTGAAAGTGATTTTTTCCTTGCTGGTAAAGGCCTTAGGCAAGGTGACCCCATCTCCCCGCTTTTGTTTAATTTAGTAGTGGACGTTCTTACTAAAATGCTGAGCAAAGCTGCTAATCATAGTCTGATTGCAGGGCTCTGTCCTGAGGTCTGCCCTGGTGGCATCATCTGCCTTCAATATGCAGATGATACCATCCTTTTCTTAGACAGTGACTCCACACATGCTAGCAATCTGAAAATTGTTCTAACCTGGTTTGAACAAGTCTCTGGCATGAGAATCAACTACTCTAAAAGTGAACTCATCCCTATCAACATGGATGATCAGGAGTTAGCTAACTTCCTCTCTATTCTAGTCTATAATAAACGTAACTTCCCCATTAAGTACCTAGGTATCCCTCTCCACTATGATAAACTGAGGAGAGAGGATATCCAACCCCTTCTGGATAAAATCATTAAAAGGATTGCTGGGTGGAGGAGCAAACTTCTCTCTTATAGAGGTAGATTGATCCTCATACAAGCTTGTTTGGCTAGCATTCCAGTGTATCTCCTCTCCTTCTTCAAGTTTCCTAAATGGGCAGTGAACCTCATCAATTCTCAGATGTCTCATTGCTTGTGGAGTGATTTTGAGGGAAATAGGAAGCTACACCTTGCTAATTGGGCCCTAGTCTTTATGAAAAAAGATTTTGGTGGCCTAGGCATACCTAACCTCCAAGAAATTAACATTTGTCTTCTAGGGTCTTGGATTAAAAGATTCTATGAGGAAGACCTGAAACCCTGGAAGCTTCTTATTGCCCATAAATACCTAGGAAATAAACCTAATATTTTTGTCCCTTCCTCCAACCCTAAGACCTCTAGATTCTGGAAAGGATTAAAATCTATTATGCATGCTGTGAAATTTGGCTATAGATGGAACATAGGGGATGGGAGCAGAACCAGGTTCTAGGAAGATAGTTGGTTTGGCACATCCCCCCTAGCAGTCCAATTTTGGTCTATTTACTCTGTCCGCAATGAGCTTAACAAAAGTGTCAATGAAGTTTGGGACAGTCAATGCCTAAAACTCTCTTTAACAAAAGCATTACCTTTACTGTCGAGCCGGATGCCCTGATTTGGCAGCTAGACAATAAGGGGAAGTATTCCTCCAGCTCCCTCTATCATGTTATCAACTTTAGAGGGGTTCAACCCGTGTTTATCCCTGCTGTCTGGAAATTGAGAGTTCCCCCTAAAATTCATGTATTTCTCTGGCTTCTCTCCAAAAACAAATTGATGACTAGGGATAACCTTAGGAAGAGACACATCATCAAACCCCTTGATTGTGTTTACTGCTTGGAACAAGAGTCTTGTTCTCACCTATTTTTTGAATGTATAGTTGCTAAACATCTCTGGGCCCACATTGAGGAATATTTCTCTAGTCAGATTGGCTCATCCTTCGAATCTGTCGCCAGATTCTGGATTGCTACCAAAAAGTGCTCAGTTTTAAACACTGTTAGCTCAGCTGTCCTTTGGTGCCTCTGGAAATATAGAAATGCTATGATTTTCAGTAACACCTCCTGGATTTCCATTCCGCAGGTCTTGAGGTTGATCAGGAACATGGTGAGGAACTGGGCGATTCTCTCCTCCGGATCGGACAAGGACAAGTTGATGAGCTTCGTGGAAACCCTAACAAGATCCCTCCAGAAACCGTTGGCGATCACTTGTGGCTGAACAAGGCTCGACCTGCTCTGGGGCTGGACCCGTGGGCTCGTCTCAAGATCTCTGATGAAGATGATGGGCACCTGGCGCAGAAAAAGAGGGACATCCACCATGCTACGCCTTCCAGCATGGTCTCTCCGCTTGCTTACTGGTCGCCACAGGCTGACACGGCCCCTCGGCTGAAGACCATGAAGGCTTCGCTGGACCCTCCTTGTGTCATTTGAGTGCTCTATCCGCTTTGCCTTTGGCACCACTCGGGTGATCTGTATTATTCAGAGAACTTGTTCATCCACCCCCTAGTTTGTAGCTTTTCTACCTTTGCTTTCGAACTGCTCTTTGAGCTGCTGTATCAGAATATGTTGTGGTTTCGTTCTCAGCAATGGAACCGGGGAGATGCTCCCTGTTTTTCTAAAAAAAAATCATATGTTATTATATATTATTTTTATTGTCATCATATATTTAACAGATACTTGCATATGTAAGAAAACAATATCCCACATCTTATTAACTTATAAAAATAATTTCTTAACAAATAAAATCCTGGATTGTTTTGGCACGAAAATCCTAGTGATTGTGTACAAAAGCTTGGTAAGATTTAAGGACGAATGTAATAATATCAATTATTATTTAAATATATTTATAACAAAATGCTCAGCCCCTTTTTATTTTTTGATAACATTGCTGGCCCAACCCAACATTATAATTAGAATCAGCCCAACAAAATCGTGTATTTCGAGAAAGTGCAAATGGCCTGTAATTTTTTAGGAAATAAAATAAACGGGCCGCATGGACGCTACATTATTTGTTCATCCAGCCCAGCTAATGGCTGTAATTCAAAAAAAAAGATCAAATTAACTGTAAATTCTACCGCGCAAAAGAAATACTGTAAATTCTGGAAAAAAAATGGGTTGAATACGTGCCACATTTTTGGAGGCTGAAATGTGGGCCAATAGGTCGAAGCCAATGCAAGTCGTTGTCAATTTAGTCAACAAATGGTTCTGACATGTTAGCCGTTGGATTTACATCCAACGACAGGCATCCATCTTCAATCGCTCGTCTTCTTCCTCCAGCGCCGCCGGGACCACCTCCCGCCTCCTGCTGCTAGCAGCTCTGCTTAGCACGCTTCGCTATGAAGCGCTACTCCACCGTTGGCCAGGCCATCCCTCCATCCCTCCACACCTCCTGTTCTTCTCCACCGACTGCCAAACCACACCGCACTAGAACCAGTTAACCCTCGTACACCTCTCTGTCTGCGACTCTACTCCCGCGTCTTCCCATCTCCGGCTCGTTGCTGTCCGGGGCCTCGCCGTCGTCCACCACCTTGGATGCGCTCGGCGCGGCGTGGTCAACGTGGTCAACGAACGACACCACCGGAAGTAGACTATGCGTGGAGAGGCTGACAGCTGGGTCCATGGCCGCACACAAGGAAATGCCTCCTTATTACGCGCAAAATAATGATTCCTCCACCTGACATCTGGGACCCACCGGAAGGGCCTCTATATTTCGCGAAATAAAGTGCCCCGCGCTAACATGTCGGACCCACCAGCTATCTTCGCACGCAAGGAAGTGTCTCCTTATTACGCATAAAAAAATGAATATTCCCCCTGCCAGCTGGAACCCAGCATAGTGGGAGGCTGACTTGTGGGCCTACCAAGTTGACGGGGACGGAGGGCGTTGTCAACTTAGTCAATATGAACGATTCTAGCTCCTGTTACCGTACGATGTTCATCCAACGGCCGTAGTGCTTCTTCAACCTCTGGTCTTCTTGCTCCAGCCGCCCAAACCAGCGCCGGTCGTGCCGCGTGCTCCTGCCTCCCGTGGCCGGCTGTGATGCCGCGGAGGCCTCACTGCCCCCTACTACTCCCACCGCTGGCCAGGCCATCCCTCTACTCACCCACACCCCATATTAATCTGCGGTGACAGCAGCCTCACACCGTAATCGAACCAGTGAACCCTCATACTCCTCTTCGCGTGGGCATCCACTGCTGCGTCTTCCCCGGCTCCGAGTCGTCCCCTTCCTAGTCCTCGCCGTCGTCCACCGCCCTGGTGCTCTTGACACGGCATGGTCAACATAGTCAACGACCAACTTCCATCGGAAGAGTACTGTACGTGCAGAGGCTGACAGCTAGGTCCACGGCAGCCGCAAGGAAGTGCCTCCTTATTACGCGGAAAATAATTATTCCTCCACCTGACAGCAGGGACCCACCGGACGGGCCACCGGTATTTTGCGAAAAAAAATCGTTTCCCCCTGACTGCTGGGACCCACCGGATGGGCCACCGTATTTCGCGAAAAAAACGTTCCCCCCGCTGTCAGCTCGGACCCACCGGAAGTGCCTCCTTATTACGCACAAAAAAATGAATACTCCCCCGGCTAGCTAGGACCCACCTTGCTGGGAGGCTGACTTGTGGGCCTACTAAGTTGACGGGGACGAAGGGCTTTGTCAACTTAGTCAATATGAACGATTCTAGCTCCAGTGACCGTACGATGTCCATCCAACGGCCGTAGTGCTTCTTTAACCTCTGGTCTTCTTGCTCCAGCCGCCCAAAGCAGCACTGGTCGTGCCGCATGCTCCTGCCTCCCCTGGCCGGCTGTGCTGCCGCAGAGGCCTCACCGCCCCCTACTATTCCCACCGCTGGCCAGGCCCTGCGGCGACGGCAGCCTCACACCGCAGTCGAACCAGTGAACCCTCGTAGTCCTCTCCGCGCGGGCTTCCACTGTCGTGTCGTTCCCTTCGTAGGCCTCGTCGTCGTCCACGGCCGTGGTGCTCTCCGCGTGGCGTGCTCAACGTGGTCAAGAAACGACTTCCATCGGAAGAGTACTGTACGTGGAGAGGCTGACAGTTGGGTCCACGGCCACAGCCCAGTTTTTTGTGATTTGACAAGTAAGTCACTTTGTCAGGCCTGTTGGGCTGCAAATCTTTCAAGACGAGGAGAGCTTTCATTCGGCTGGCCGAGAAAATGGCCCATCAGTAATGAGAAATGGGTTGTACATTTTTAAAACACATCAAACCGGCATTAGTTTCAAATATCTTTTTTTTCATTTCAAGATTTTAAATTACATTAATTTTTATGCGTGGAGAATTTGTTGGATTTTATATTGATATACATTTATTTTTAAAATCAGTTTGAATGTGAGTCGAAATTTCAGGATTAAAAACAGTTCGGACCGCACCGAAATATGCAAAATTTCGTATAATTTTTTAACCGTTGCCACAATATGGGCTGCAATGCTAACAAAAAGAATATGGGCTGCAAAAACACCTTAAGAATTAGCAAATGGGCTGTAAATTATTAGAAATAATGGCAGATGGGTTGTATGTTGTTTTCCACAGATTTGAGGCTTTCCTAAAAAAAGGTTGACGCACAAGCACTGACTGTTGGATGTCCATCCAACGGCCGTCGTGCTTCTTCAATCTCTGCTCTTCCTGCTCCAGCCGCTCAAACAAGCGCCGGCGGGACTGCCTGCTCCCTCCTCCTCGCGGCCGGCTGTGCTACCGCGTAGGCCTCACCGCCCGACCGTACTCCCATCGCTGGCCTAGCCATCCCTCTACTCACCCACACCTGATGTTATTCTCCGGCGACAGCAGATGAACCAGTAAACCCTCGTACAGTCGTACTCCCCTCCGCGTGGGAAACAACTGCCGAGTCTTCCCTGCCTCCGTGTCGTCCCCTTCCTAGGCCTCGCCTCGTCCACTGCCTTGGTGCTCTCGGCGCGGCGTGGTCAACATGGTCAAGGAACGACTTCCATCGGACGTGGACTGTACGTGGAGAGGCTGACAGCTGGGTCCACGGCGGCAGCAAGGAAGTGCCTCCTTATTACGCGGAAAATAATGATTCCTCCACCTAACAGCAGGGACCCATCGGACGGGCCACCGTATTTTGTGAAAAAAATGTTTCCCCCTAACTGTTAGGACCCACCAGCTACACCTTCGCACGCAAGGAAGTGGGTCCGGGCAAAAAAACGATTCGCCCCCCTGACTGCTGGGACCCACCAGCTACATCTTCGCACGCAAGGAAGTGCGTCCGGGCAAAAAAAACGATTCGCCCCCTGACTGTTGGGACCCACCAGCTACATCTTCGCAGGCGAGGAAGTGCCTGACAGTCGGGACCCACCTGGTCGAAGCGTACGTGGCGTTGTCATTCTGGTCGTGAACGTGTATGTACATATATACTGGTGGATGTAGAGGCGCGCACGTGTCGTAGTAGAGGCGGCCAGGGTGCAAGAAAGAAAATACGGCCACGTATGTGTACATACGGGTGGGGTCTCGAACGCCTACTCGCGCATACGTACGGCGAGGGCTCATGTACATGGCTGGGTCGGAACAGAGAAACAGCATCGTCGTCGTGTTCATGGGGAGGCAACGGAATGCGTGGTCATGTTCATCGGGAGGGCTTGGACGGAAGAGGCGATGGAAACGAGGCCTGGCGTACTGCACAACGGAGGAAACGGACCTCCTACAGTCGAAACGGGGGTCCTGTTGATCGGGAGGGGTGTGGCATACCACAAAACGGAGGAAACGGACCTCCTGCGGTCGAAACGGGGGTCCTGTTGATCAGGAGGGGTGTGGCGCACCACAACACGGAGGAAACGGACTTGTGTTGGAGCGCTACGGTCGAAACGGGGGTCCTGTTCACCGGGAGGGGTGTGGCGTACCGCAAAACGGGACTCCACGGGATACTGTTCATCTCCACCGTTGACCCCCTCCAGCCTCCACGAGCTACTGTTCATCCACTGTCGACCTCCTCCGGCCTCCACGGGCTCCTGTTCATCCAGCCTCCACCGCGCGCTACTCCACCGGCTACTGTTCAACCACCCCTCCACCGTCTACTGTTCATCCAGCCCTCCACACCACGGGGTCCTGTTCAACCACCCCTCCACGGGCACCCCTCCACCATCTACTGTTCATCATGCCCTCCACACCACGGGGTCCTGTTCATCCACCCCTCCACGGGCACCCCTTCACCGTCTACTGTTCATCCAGCCCTCCACCACACCAGGGGTCCTGTTCATCCAGAGGCAACGCCACCGCTCACTGTTCATCCAACCCCCCCCCCCCCCCCCCCCCCCCCCCCCCCCCCCCCCCCCCCCCCCCCCCCCCCCGCAACGCTCACTGTTCAGCCCATCGATCGGCTTCAGTTAGCAGCAGTAGCCAAGGAATCGCTTGATCGGGTTCAGTTAACAGCCATCGATCGATCGCTCGGGTTCAGTAACGCGTAGCCTGCGGTGCAATCGCTCGGGTTCAGTTAGAGCCCAACGCCTCGCTCGGGTTCAGTTAGAGCCAACGCCTCGCACACACGCGCGTACGTGTATGAGAGAAACGCGCATCGCTCGGCCCCCGACCTCCCACCGTAACCGGGAACTCCCCGAAATTTTCCTCCCCCTCACTTCTACCATGGTTTTTTCCGTCATGGACGGCCCAAAGAATGTCATGCAACTACGTCTCTGGCCCGCCCAGGACGAAAAGCCCATTTTCTATCATGATTTTTTATCATAGAAGTAGGAGCCCATCACATCTATGATGATACCGGGTTTTGTCACAATTATCGTCATAGAAGTGTCATATGTATGACAGGAAAAAATTTCGTTCGGCCCAAAATGTCACGGATGTGTCTTTTTTTGTTGTGACACTTAGAGAAGCACTGGCCCGGGGGGGTTAAAATAAAGATGACCCTTGGGTTGGCCGACCCAAGGGAAGGGCAATAGGTTGTTAGGCAAATGTAAAACCAAGGTTGGGCCTTGCTGGAGGAGTTTTATTCAAAGTGAACTGTCAAGGGGTTCCCATAACACCCAACCGTGTTAGGAACGCAAAATCAAGGAACATAACACCGGTATGACGGAAACTAGGGCGGCAAGAGTGGAACAAAACACCAGGCATAAGGCCGAGCCTTCCACCCTTTACCAAGTATATAGATGCATTAATTAAATAAGAGATATTGTGATATCCCAACATATCCATGTTCCAACAAGGAACAAACTTAATCTTCACCTGCAACTAGCAACGCTATAAGAGGGGCTGAGCAAAGCGGTAACATAGCCAAACAACGGTTTGCTAGGAAAGGTGAGTTAGAGGCTTGACATGGCAATATGGGAGGCATGATATAGCAAGTGGTAGGTATCGCGGCATAGCAATAGAGCGAACAACTAGCAAGCAAAGATAGAAGTGATTTCGAGGGTATGGTCATCTTGCCTGAGATCCCGCAAGGAAGAAGAACGAGTCCATGAAGAAGACAAACGGACGAAGTCGAACGAATCCTCACAAATGCAACGTTATCGGAACCAACCCGAAGAAGCAACACCAAAAAGAAGCAAACAACATGGTAAACAACCATCACATAAACATGGCATGATGCACAACCAAGTATGATGCATGTCCGGTTTAAATATGCATGACATGGCAAAGTGCAACAACCAAAACTACAAATTAAGTGGAGCTCAATATGCAACGGGTTGCATATTGCCGGACACCACATTTGATTATTTAGTTCAATCTCGTTTGTGTACCCAATAATATTAAATGTTCTTAAACATGGCAAGGGTTGGAGCAAAGTAAAACTACCTATCTAGGCAAGTTTAAATGAGGCCGGAACAACAAGCAATAAGTCCGGAAAATCCTCATGTGCATATTAATGGATTTGGTACTGTTCTGCCCTAAACACAATTTTAGGGTTTTTAAACATGCAAAGTGATGCCACCATGTTAAACTAGACATTTTTCTACCCCATTTACATATAAAGTTTGTTAGGTTTGGAGCTACGGTTATTTAGTTATGAAATAAAGCACTTTAGCATGGCATTATGGAAAATACACACAAACATCATTTTAAACATTTTAAACATGATTGAAAGTTGGAAATTATGAATCTAAATGCAAATCTAAGCATTTTACATATATGACATGATCTATTTGGATGCATGGATATTTAGTTATGCACAAATCAAAATGATGGCATTTTTGAAATTAAGCAGAAGAAAAATAAAACACAGGCTGAGCCAGCCACTGTCAATGACGAGGGGGGCCCGGGGTGCTGAGGTGGCAGGAGTGTGGGTGTGGAGAGGGGTGTTTGGACAGAGAGAATGACGAGTGGGGTCCCACTATCATAGAGACCAAAATGGTAAAAATTGGGCACTTCACAAGTGGCCCGACGAGGATTCGAACCTGGGTCTGCAAGGTAAGTGGGAGAGGTTTCAGCCACTAGGCTAGGATCAGGGGATTTGGATAAAGGTGCGGCCGAGCTACTCTTAAACAGTTAGGGGCCCTGGCTTGGCTTCTTCTACGGAAACAGAGGAGATGGCATCGTCGCCGGCGAGCAACGACGGCACGGCATGACTCCATATGCGGCGGTGGGCGTGCGGGAAGGAGCAGCAGTGTTGATCCAAGGGCGCTGGAAGTCTAGGAGCAGCAAGGCGCTCAAGTCCGAGCTCGACTCGGCTCGGGCATGCGGACGTGCGCAGAGGCAGGGAAGGGAAAAGCGGCGAGGCAGCGGGTCCTTGCGTTCGAGCGCGGGCGCGCGGTCAGAGTGCAAGCGCAGGAGGAAGGTGGAGGAGGCCGACGAGGAGGCGTGGAGGAAGGCGGCGGCTCATCTGCGGGGCTCGCCGGTGAGAGGGTGCAGCGGCTACTGCTGCTCACGGCGGATCAATGCGGGAAGCGATGATGGGCGCCGATGCAGGGCTGCATGGCTGCGAGCTGCGATCCCGACAAGCACAGGGAAGCACGGAGGTCGAAGAGGGGGATCCGGCGCGGATGGAGCTCCGATGCGAAATCCATGGATGCCGACGCGCCTTGTTCTCCATGTGAGAGAAAACAGAGGGAGGTGGAGAGAGTTACAGGAAGGAGAGAGGAAGGAGGGAACAGAAGGGGAAGGAGGAGACAAGAGGCTGGCCTGGCGATGCAGTAGGTGGCCGATGGCTGCAGTCCGGTTGCCTGCTCCGGCGAGGAGCTGCAGGCGCGAAGAGGAGTCCGGGCAGGGGGGATCGGGTGCTGGTGATTGGATTGGGAAAACGAGGGAGGCAGGCGCTGTGGTAGGTGGATCGAGAGGAGTGGCTGGTTGGTTCGGTGCCCAAATCGAGGAGGGGAAAGTGGTGGCTGCTGATTTGGATCAGGGGAGATCCCGAGGAAGGGGGGAGTAGGTCGGGTGGCGGAGGAAGGGGGAGTAGGTCGGGTGGCGACGGAAGGGAAGGATGGATGTGACAAGCCTCAAAAACTAGGGTTTGACTGATATATATAGCATATGGACTTTTGGGTAGGGGCTACCTCGTCCCTCCGATCGTAATCGGATGGTCGAGAAAATATATGTTAGGAAGTCCAATTAACAAAACGGAGATGTTTTGTAGATGTTTGGGGATGATCCGAACCCAACGGTGACGACTATCCGGGTCGGGTTCAGGACAGTTCCGGACGCGCGCGCGCGGGGAGGGCCACGGGCTGACGAGAGAGGTTAGGTTGGGCTTGGCGGTAGGCAGTGGACTGTGTAGACGGTCTCGAGCTGAGAGAAGAGAAGAGAAGAGAGAGAGGCCCGGCGACTGTTTTCGGAGACCGAAAACGTCCGACGTTAAACCGGCTATACTGCCGCTATAGTTATCCATTGAGGCGTTAAACGAACTCCGAATGCGATGAAACTTGGCAGGCGGCCTACCTACAACAAAACAACACCGCATGCCAACTTTCAACCCATTCCGAGAACATTTTTCGACCACTTATAAAATACTATTTTGGACGTGCCACGGGCGCGTGCAAGTGTGTCTGGGCTCAGAACGGATAACAGAGAGAACGAGGAGACCGGGACGAATGCAAGTTTTGAAAACATGATGATGCAATGCACATGATGACATGACAGGATGCAACACGCAAGCGAATGACATGGCAACGACGGCGAATAACTGGAAGACACCTGGTGCATCGGTCTCGGGGCGTCACAGCATCACCATGATCCTGTGTGTGCGTAGGAAACTTTTGAAATTACTACGTTCCCCAACAGTGGCATCCGAGCCTGGTTTTATGCGTAGATGTTATATGCACGAGTAGAACACAAGTGAGTTGTGGGCGATACAAGTCATACTGCTTACCAGCATGTCATACTTTGGTTCGGCGGTATTGTTGGATGAAGCGGCCCGGACCGACATTATGCGTACGCTTACGCGAGACTGATTCTACCGACGTGCTTTGCACACAGGTGGCTGGTGGGTGTCAGTTTCTCCAACTTTAGTTGAACCGAGTGTGGCTACGCTCGGTCCTTGAGAAGGTTAAAACAACACTAACTTGACGAACTATCGTTGTGGTTTTGATGCGTAGGTAAGAACGGTTTTTGCTCAGCCCGTAGCAGCCACGTAAAACTTGCAACAACAAAGTAGAGGACGTCTAACTTGTTTTTGCATGGCATATTGTGATGTGATATGGTCAAGACATGATGCTATATTTATTGTATGATATGATCATGTTTTGTAACGGAGTTATCGGCAACTGGCAGGAGCCATATGGTTGTCGCTTTATTGTATGCAATGCAATCGCCCTGTAATTGTTTTGCTTTATCACTAAGCGGTAGCGATAGTCGTAGAAGCAATAGTTGGCGAGACGACAACGATGCTACGATGGAGATCAAGGTGTCGCGCCGGTGACGATGGTGATCATGACGGTGCTTCGGAGATGGAGATCACAAGCACAAGATGGTGATGGCCATATCATATCACTTATATTGTTTGCATGTGATGTTTATCCTTTATGCATCTTGTTCTGCTTTGTTTGACGGTAGCATTATAAGATGATCTCTCACTAAATTTCAAGATAAAAGTGTTCTCCCTGAGTATGCACCGTTGCCAAAGTTCGTCGTGCCGAGACACCACATGATGATAAGGTGTGATAAGCTCTACGTCCATCTACAACGGGTGCAAGCCAGTTTTTCACACGCAGAATACTCGGGTTAAACTTGACGAGCCTAGCATATGCAGATATGGCCTCGGAACACTGAGACCGAAAGGTCGAGCGTGAATTATATAGTAGATATGATCAACATAGTGATGTTCACCATTGAAAACTACTCCATTTCACGTGATGATCGGTTATGGTTTAGTTTATATGGATCACGTGATCACTTAGATGATTAGAGGGATGTCTATCTAAGTGGGAGTTCTTAAGTAATATGATTAATTGAACTTAAATTTATCATGAACTTAGTACCTGATAGTATTTTTCTTATCTATGTTGTTGTAGATAGATGGCTCGTGCTGTTGTTCCGTTGAATTTTAATGCGTTCCTTGAGAAAACAAAGTTGAAAGATGATGGTAGCAATTACATGGATTGGGTCCATAACTTGAGGATTATCCTCATTGCTGCACAGAAGAATTACGTCTTGGAAGCACCGCTAAGTGCCAAACCTGCTGCAGGAGCAACACCAGATGTTATGAATGTCTGGCAGAGCAAAACTGATGACTACTCGATAGTTCAATGTGTCATGCTTTACGGCTTAGAACCGGGACTTCAACGACGTTTTGAACGTCATGGAGCATATGAGATGTTCCAGGAGTTGAAGTTAATATTTCAAGCAAATGCCCGGATTGAGAGATATGAAGTCTCCAATAAGTTCTATAGCTGCAAGATGGAGGAGAATAGTTCTGTTAGTGAGCATATGCTCAAAATGTCTGGGTATCATAATCACTTGACTCAACTGGGAGTTAATCTTCCTGTTGATAGTGTCATTGACAGAGTTCTTCAATCATTGCCACCAAGCTACAAAAGCTTCGTGATGAACTATAATATGCAAGGGATGAATAAGTCAATTCCCGAGCTTCTCGCGATGCTAAAGGCTGCGGAGGTAGAAATCAAGAAGGAGCATCAAGTGTTGATGGTTAACAAGACCACCAGTTTCAAGAAAAGGGGCAAAGGGAAGAAGAAGGGTAACTTCAAAAAGAACAGCAAACAAGTTGCTGCTCAGGAGAAGAAACCCAAGTCTGGACCTAAGCCTGAGACTGAGTGCTTCTACTGCAAACAGACTGGTCACTGGAAGCGGAACTGTCCCAAGTATTTGGCGGATAAGAAGGATGGCAAGGTGAACAAAGGTATATGTGATATACATGTTATTGATGTGTACCTTACCAGAGCTCGCAGTAGCACCTGGGTATTTGGTACGGATTCAGTTGCTAATATTTGCAACTCGAAACAAGGACTACAGATTAAGCGAAGACTGGCTAAGGACGAGGTGACGATGCGCCTGGGAAATGGTTCCAAAGTCGATGTGATCGCCGTCGGCACGCTACCTCTACATCTACCTTCGGGATTAGTTTTAGACCTAAATAATTGTTATTTGGTGCCAGCGTTAAGCATGAACATTATATCTGGATCTTGTTTGATGCGAGACGGTCATTCATTTAAATCTGAGAATAATGGTTGTTCTATTTATATGAGTAATATCTTTTATGGTCATGCACCCTTAAAGAGTGGTCTATTCTTGTTGAATCTCGATAGTAGTGATACGCATATTCATAATGTTGAAGCCAAAAAAATGCAGAGTTGATAATGATAGTGCAACTTATTTATGGCACTACCGTTTGGGTCATATTGCTATAAAGCGCATGAAGAAACTCCATACTGATGGACTTTTGGAATCACTTGATTATGAACCACTTGGTACTTGCGAACCATGCCTTATGGGCAAGATGACTAAAACGTCGTTCTCCGGAGCTATGGAGCGAGCAACAGATTTGTTGGAAATCATACATACTGATGTATGTGGTCCGATGAATATTGAGGCTCGCGGCGGGTATCGTTATTTTCTCACCTTCACGGATGATTTAAGCAGATATGGGTATATCTACTTAATGAAACATAAGTCTGAAACATTTGAAAAGTTCAAAGAATTTCAGAGTGGAGTGGAAAATCATCGTAACAAGAAAATAAAGTTTCTACGATCTGATCGTGGAGGAGAATATTTGAGTTATGAGTTTGGTCTACATTTGAAACAATGCGGAATAGTTTCGCAACTCACGCCACCCGGAACACCACAGCGTAATGGTGTGTCCGAACGTCGTAATCGTACTTTACTAGACATGGTGCGATCTATGATGTCTCTTACTGATCTACCGCTATTGTTTTGGGGTTATGCTTTAGAGACGACTGCATTCACGTTAAATAGGGCACCATCAAAATCCGTTGAGACGACGCCTTATGAACTATGGTTTGGCAAGAAATCAAAGTTGTCGTTTCTTAAAGTTTGGGGCTGCGATGCTTATGTGAAAAAGCTTCAACCTGATAAGCTCGAACCCAAATCGGAGAAATGTGTCTTCATAGGATACCCAAAGGAAACTATTAGGTACACCTTCTATCATAGATCCGAAGGCAAGATATTCGTTGCTAAGAATGGATCCTTTCTAGAGAAGGAGTTTCTCTCGAAAGAAGTGAGTGGGAGGAAAGTAGAACTTGGTGAGGTAACTGTACCTGCTCCCTTATTGGAAAGTAGTTCATCACAGAAACCGGTTCCTGTGACATCTACACCAATTAGTGAGGAAGCTAATGATGATGATCATGAAATTTCAGATCAAGTTACTACCGAACCTCGTAGGTCAACCAGAGCAAGATCCGCACCAGAGTGGTACGGTAATCCAGTTTTGGAGGTCATGTTACTTGACCATGACGAACCTACGAACTATGAGGAAGCGATGATGAGCCCAGATTCCGCAAAATGGCTTGAAGCCATGAAATCTGAGATGGGATCCATGTATGAGAACAAAGTGTGGACTTTGGTTGACTTGCCCGATGATCGGCAAGCCATCAAGAATAAATGGATCTTCAAGAAGAAGACAGACGCTGACGGTAATGTTACTGTCTACAAAGCTCGACTTGTTGCAAAAGGTTTTCGACAAGTTCAAGGAGTTGACTACGATGAGACCTTCTCACCCGTAGCGATGCTTAAATCCGTCCGAATCATGTTAGCAATTGCCGCATTTTATGATTATGAAATTTGGCAAATGGATGTAAAGACTGCATTCCTGAATGGATTTCTGGAAGAAGAGTTATATATGATGCAACCTGGAGGTTTTATCGATCCAAAGGAAGCTAACAAAGTGTGCAAGCTCCAGCGATCTATTTATGGACTGGTGCAAGCCTCTCGGAGTTGGAATAAACGTTTTGATAGTGTGATAAAGCATATGGTTTTATACAGACTTTTGGAGAAGCCTGTATTTACAAGAAAGTGAGTGGGAGCTCTGTAGCATTTCTAATATTATATGTGGATGACATATTGTTGATTGGAAATGATATAGAATTTCTGGATAGCATAAAAGGATACTTGAATAAGAGTTTTTCAATGAAAGACCTCGGTGAAGCTGCTTATATATTGGGCATCAAGATCTATAGAGATAGATCAAGACGCTTAATTGGACTTTCACAAAGCACATACCTTGATAAAGTTTTGAAGAAGTTCAAAATGGATCAAGCTAAGAAAGGGTTCTTGCCTGTGTTACAAGGTGTGAAGTTGAGTAAGACTCAATCCCCGACCACTGCAGAAGATAGAGAGAAAATGAAAAGTGTTCCCTATGCTTCAGCCATAGACTCTATCATGTATGCAATGTTGTGTACCAGACCTGATGTGTGCCTTGCTATTAGCTTAGCAGGGAGGTACCAAAGTAATCCAGGAGTGGATCACAGGACAGCGGTCAAGAACATCCTGAAGTACCTGAAAAGGACCAAGGATATGTTTCTCGTTTATGGAGGTGACAAAGAGCTCATCGTGAATGGTTACGTTGATGCAAGCTTTGACACTGATCTAGACGATTCTAAATCGCAAACCGGATACGTGTTTATATTAAACGGTGGAGCTGTCAGTTGGAGCAGTTCTAAATAGAGCATTGTGGCGGGATCTACATGTGAAGCGGAGTACATTGCTGCTTCGAAAGCAGCGAATGAAGGAGTATGGATGAAGGAGTTCATATCCAATCTAGGTGTCATACCTAGTGCATCGGGTCCAATGAAAATGTTTTGTGACAATACTGGTGCAATTGCCTTGGCAAAGGAATCCAGATTTCACAAGAGAACCAAGCACATCAAGAGACGCTTCAACTCCATCCGGGACCAAGTCCAGGTGGGAGACATAGAGATTTGCAAGATACATACGAATCTGAATATTGCAGACCCGTTGACTAAGCCTCTTCCACGAGCAAAACATGATCAGCACCAAGGCTCCATGGGTGTTAAAATAATTACTGTGTAATCTAGATTATTGACTCTAGTGCAAGTGGGAGACTGAAGGAAATATGCCCTAGAGGCAATAATAAAGTTATTATTTATTTCCTTATTTCATGATAAATGTTTATTATTCATGCTAGAATTGTATTAACCGGAAACATAATACATGTGTGAATACATAGACAAACATAGTGTCACTAGTATGCCTCTACTTGACTAGCTCATTGATCAAAGATGGTTAAGTTTCCTAACCATAGACATGAGTTGTTATTTGATCAATGGGATCACATCATTAGAAGAATGATGTGATTGACTTGACCCATTCCATTAGCTTAGCACTTGATCGTTTGTTTACTGCTATTGCTTTCTTCATGACTTATACATATTCTTATGACTATGAGATTATGCAACTCCCGAATACCGGAGGAACAGTTTGCGTGCTATCAAACGTCACAACATAACTGGGTGATTATAAAGGTGCTCTACAGGTGTCTCCGATGGTACTTGTTGAGTTGGCATAGATCAAGATTAGGATTTGTCACTATAAGCCTTGCAAGCATGATAACTAATGAGTTAGTTACGAGATGATGTATTACGGAACGAGTAAAGAGACTTGCCGGTAACGAGATTGAACTAGGTATTGGGATACCGATGATCGAATCTCGGGCAAGTAAACATACCGATGACAAAGAGAACAACGTATAGTGTTGTGCGGTTTGACCGATAAAGATCTTCGTAAAATATGTAGGAACCAATATGAGCATCCATGTTCCGCTATTGGTTATTGTCCGGAGACGTGTCTCGGTCATGTCTACATAGTTCTCGAACCCGTAGGGTCCGCACGCTTAAAGTTCTGTGACGATCGGTTTTATGAGTTTATATGTTTTGATGTACCGAAGGCAGTTCGGAGTCCAGGATTTGATCATGGACATGACGAGGAGTCTCGAAATGGTCGAGACATAAAGATTGATATATTGGAAGCCTACATTTGGACATCGGAATAGTTCCTGGTGAAATCGGGATTTTACCGGAGTACCGGAGGGGTTACCGGAACCCCCCGGGGGCTAATGGGCCTTGTTGGGCCATAAGGGAAAGAGAGAGGGGCCGGCCTAGGGCAGGCAGCATGCCCCCTTCCCCCTGTCCGAATTGGACTAGGAGAAGGGGGGCGGCGCCCCCCTTTCCTTCTCTTTCTCTCCCTGCCTTTCCCCCTCCTAGTAGGAGTAGGAAAGGGAGGAATCCTACTCCTACTAGGAGGAGGATTCCTCCTCCTAGGCGCGCCAACAAGGGCCGGCCGGCCTCCCCCTTGCTCCTTTATATACAGGGGCAGGGGGGCACCTCTAGACACACAAGTTGTTCGCAAAGATCTCTCCCAGCCGTGTGCGGTGCCTCCCTCCACCATAATCCACCTCGGTCATACTGTAGTGGTGTTTAGGCGAAGCCCTACCGCGGTAGCTTCATCAACATCGTCACCACGCCGTCATGCTGACGAAACTCTTCCCCGAGCTTTACTGGATCGTGAGTTCGCGGGACGTCACCGAGCTAAACGTGTGCTGAACGCGGAAGTGTCGTACGTTCGGTACTGAGGATCGGTCGATTGTGAAGACGTACGACTACATCAACCGCGTTGTCATAACGCTTCCGCTTAACGGTCTACGAGGGTACGTGGACAACACTCTCCCCTCTCGTTGCTATGCATCACCATGATCCTGTGTGTGCGTAGGAAATTTTTGAAATTACTATGTTCCCCAACACAAGACGGTTCCAAAGATCCTTGGCAAAGTTGGTAATCATCACTTGAACATATAACTCTCTTGGCAGCCCCTTTTGGATCATGTGAAGAGCGATGCCATTGAGTTGTTGGCTGATTGCTTCTTGAGGAGTGAGAGTCCTGGCGGTGTCGCTCGATTTTAATCCATGTTCTACCACTTTCGATAGGGCCCTTGTTCAAGAATTCATCCGATTAACCAGTTAACTTGCCGATTAATCCCTACTTATAGGGTCCCCGAGTAGCCGATTACCCGATAAATCGTCCGATTAATTGATTAAATGGCCGATTAACTTGCCGATTAGCCTATTAATCCGCTACTCACCAGCCGACCGAGCAGCTACCAGTTAACAATTTCCTCAACAATGGATAGGGCTATGAAAACTGGAGAAGGATCTAGAAGGAAAATTTCAGAAAGTGTCATGTTGCCGCACCCTCTAACCGGCTAGTGGAACTGTCATTTGGACCGTCGGGCTCCATCCGAGCCACCGCCTTTGCCAAGTCCCTATGTTGGATGGAGATCAGGAACAAAAGAGATAGGTGAAGGTGCAGAAGCGACCCTCATCACCAACCCCAGAGTACCCAGGAGTAGACCTGGCCATGGGCAGCCCAGCCCGGACGGCCCGAAAATCCCGGACCGGGTTGAGCCCGAGTGTGCCATCGGGCCGAGCTCGGGCCTGGAAACTGAGCCCGACGGGCAGGTCGGACCGGGCTCGGGCCTGCACAAAACGCTTTTTTAGCCGTGGTCAGGCCGGGCCGAACGGGCAGTGTCGGGCTTTGTTGGGCTCGGGCCGAGTTTGGGCCCAATTTTGTAGGCCCGATTACCGGGCTGGGCCTGGGTTTTTAGCACCTGGCTTTTTTTGGCCCGGCCCAAGATATGCCCTGGTATACCCAGGAGGATGTGAGGCGAATGAGTAGTCGTTGGAGAAAGTGTCGCTTTGACTCCTCCCAAAATGTATCTCCCGGGCAGACTAACCCTTCAGCATGGAAGTGTCTCTAAGTATACTGTTCGGGCATAACAACATCGAAAAGAAAGATAAATCATTAGGCACGCTGGTTTTATTTGGCAAAATAGTAATTTCCAAAAGGAATACATAGTGAATGCACATCGACAGCTTGTTATGGTAGTTTTATTAGTCGGCGGCACAAAACTCACGACCTGTGATTTTGTCAATGGTGGAAAGGTGGTGGTAGCTATCAGCCTATCAGAAACAGGTATTTTTCTTCCACTCCATTTGGCTCATTACTATCTATGATTATGATGTTTTTTTTTCGCTCCGAAATATTTATAGTTTACTTGCTTTTGGATGTTAATGCTTGCAGTAAGTTCCTATATACAAGCTTATACTTACAAAATATACTGGGAAAGACCATACATATTATAGCTAAGACAAAAATATATGATTTCCATACATGTAAAGATTAGACGCACCTTCTTGCAAAATAAAATAAGGTAAGATTAGACACTCACTAACAAAGGATCGTCATTACCACGTAACCGAAGCATCATGTTTCAAAACAGAAGGGACTAGAGATATCAGTGCTTAAAACAGTCAACCGTGTAGTTATGCCACACCTATTTCTTTACTCCTTGTCACTTTAGTGTAACTTTCCCAAATTGTGTACCAATGTATCGATATTTGGCATTCTTGGTATTTAGGGGCTGTTTGGATTGTGACTATCTTTGCCATATATTGTCACATGATTTTTGCCACACTTGCCACACTTGTCTTAGTTGAGTTGCTCAAATTGTTAGCCACACTTTGGCTTGTCTAAGGGAATCTTGCCACATTTTTTGTATCTATGACATGTGGGGTTCACTGCTCATAAAAAAATCATTGCCTTAGGTGTGGCTAGAACCAAACACCTACCTAACTTGGTCAAACTTGCCTAAGGTTAGGTGTGATAAAGTGTGACAAGGTGTGGTTGGAAACCAAACAGCCCTAGTTCCTAGGTCCGCCACTGACAGCACAAAACTCAATGATGGAACACTGGAACAGTAATGGTAGCTGTCAACTTGTCACAAACGGATATATTTTTTTTTGAAACTAAGGCAAAAGGCTTGCCATTTTCATTGAATAAGAAGAAGGTTTAAGAGTCTTGGCCAAAAGACCAGATTACAAGCATCACTCTCGCGGCATTATATTACACAAATATTTCGCCCCGGCAAGGCACCACAGCGAAGCTTCCGCTTTGACGCGAGCCACAAGCACCCCGACCGGAATTGCCGTGCTGCGGAACACACGTGCATTTCGCTCTTTCCAAATTTCCCAAGAGATAAGAAGCATAAGGGAAAGAAGTGCCCTTCGAGATTGTGACCTCCCGGAAGCTATGTTGCGCCACCACTCCTTGACTGAAACCATGCCTCCCCAATCCGTAGGATGGACATCATGTAAACCGAGCCATGCTTTGATCATTCCCCAAACTCTAACCGGTAACGACATTGGAAGAGAAGGTGAGCTGCTAATTCTGGCGTTTGTTTGCATAGCGGGCAAAGGTTACAGTTGGGCCAGCCCCTACGCTGAAGCCGGTCTGCCGTCCAAATCCTATTGTTGATGGCCAACCAAGCAAAAAAATTGCATTTGGGAGGAGCCCAGTTCTTCCAGACCAAAAGAGGCATATCTGAGTCGATAAGGCCAAGAAATTGTGCACGGTATGCTGTCGCCGCTGAATATTGGCCATCATTGATGAGCTTCCAGGAAATTGAATCAGCCACGCCAGGGTTGAGGTGAATGTGTGATAGCTCACTCCAAAGGTTGACGAACTCGGCTATGTGGTTCACATCAAGGTTCCCACCAATGTCCACTCTGCATACCCATGTGTTTATGTAAGGCCTTCTGGACAGTGCAGTTTTTTCTTGCAGAGATCGCAAAAATATTTGGCGCGATGTCTTTGGGTCTCATACCATTCAGCCAAGCAGACTCCCAAAACGAAGCCCTTATCCCATCTCCAATCAGAACCTTGGTGGCAGCAGCAAATATGTCTTTATCTTTGTCATCACACGGGGTCCCCAAGTTTACCCAAGGCTTACTTGGATCAAACGGATATTTTTCTTCCACTCTATTTGGCTCGTTACTGTGCATGAAATAATGATGATGTTTTTTTCCGCTGTAGAACTTTCTATGGTTTACTTGCTTTTGGATGTTAATCCTGCCGGTAAGTTCCTTTTTATTTATGGATTGGCGGCAAGTTTTCCAGACGCAAGCTTACAATACAAGACACTGGGAAAGAGCATACATTTAGGATTTCATGAGGGAGGAAAAGGGGGTGAAGAGTCGTACAATGCATTGGTGGGATGAAGGTGCTAGCTTGGCTGAGATATTATAGCTAAGATAAAAATATATGTTTTCCCGATTGTATGTAAAGGTTAAACACTCACTAACAAAGAATCGTCATTACCACGCAATCAAAGGATCATGTTTAAAAAAAGGTACTAGAGATCTCAATGCTAAAAAAATTCAACCATGCATTTATGCCACACTTATTTCTTTACCCCTTATCCGTCACGTGTCAGAAATGGACCGCTTCCTTCAAGCTACGTGAGTAAACAGAATTGATCTGCGTACGATGATTCTGTGTATGATTTACATCCGACGCTATCACGATCCTCCATTGAATTGAACGGACGGCTGCTGTGCACTGTCGTATGAAAATCATATTTAAACAGTCATAGGTGTAGCAGCTCTCATGAATACACACACACACACACGAAAATCATATATATTTTTATTTATTTATTTATATATATACCCAGGATCTCTGATGTTACATCAGCAAGAGTTGCAACTCTCCGATTTAACTTCGAAAAAATATGAGCAAACAAGATTCTCTTGTAGCTCTACGTTTCGAAAGGGATCCTTGTAATCCTTCCAAGAACGTCTAGACATGTGGCTAGCTAGCTTACTTTCGCTGGGAGGCACATGCAAGAGTGCTTGCACTGCAACTAAATATGCACGCAAGCTTTATACAATAACTGAAAAGAAATCTTCTATCCAACATAAAAACAAATGAATAATTGCATGGGCCCCTGGGATGCACGGCCAGAAAGCTGCTTCTAACCTTTTTGTCAAGTAATTTAATCAGACCGTGCAAGCATTACAAATGATCGGGCCACTGACAATCATATCCATATCACTTTCAGAGCTAAAGTCCAGTAAGAATATTTTCAGTTTAGTTGGTGAATATAACAAGAGCGTTTGGTTACGTCGTCCTGAATTAAGCATGACGCGTGACTGGGAAAAAATGCATAACTATCCGGAGACGAAAGATAAATCTAGTTGCCTGAAGTGGGACCAGAGTACGTCTCGTGTAAAATTCTAAAATTCCCGTACTACATGTTCAGTAGTACTAGGATTCATGCAGATAAACCAGCAGCACTGAATTCCCGTTCCAGCAGTACCAACTATCCGGAGCTGAAGTCCAGGCGTTCCTTCCACTGTTCCCTGAATTGGCTGCCATTTTGTTGGACTTCATATTGGCTGCTACCGCCTACCAGAAGTATTTTGCAACATAACGCCCTATCATTCCTACGATGTTACTCACATTAATTAGTAGGTTCCTTTCAATCAAGAATAAAAGAACAGAGATCCCTTCGGGAAGCAGATGCTTAGTTCCGTAATACTTCAGGTGATGCGCATTCATCAAAGACCAGCTACAGATTTCATCAGTTGTTGACGGCGCACGGGACACGATGTAGCAGATCTCACCAACGCAACACAAGCGTATCAGTCAGTGAACCTACCGTCACTGATGCATTTGGTTGGATCAGGTGCATCAGACAAAACGACGCATGATTTTTCTCAGGACAGTGATTAGGTGGCTCCTATACGTCGCAAGTTTGTGGGGCTTTATTCTTTCAGTTCCTAATCCACCTTTAGTTTTTCATTTTATCATGACGACCCTTGAGCTGAACTGAAGGAGGCAGGCTACCTTCTTTCTCATGGCTGCTTCGGGGTCCTGAAAGCAGGGTGGAGTAAAAGGCATCTCGGCATGGCGACCACAGCCGCTAAACAACCTAGACGTTTAGCCAAGACATTGCTTCCGCCGGTAGCAAAATGGAGGGCCAAACCCCTGTAGAAATCGCCGTCCTTCGTCGGTACATCGCCTCTCTCTTGTTTGCATCTTGTGCCTTTGCTGGTACAAAAGCACCCAAGGCGTGTCGCGGGAGGAGCACGGTGTTGTTTTTCATGGCAAGGCATGCAGTTGCTGTCAGACAAAGGGGAGGGGGGTGCAATGGAACTAGAGGAATAACAATGACTTGTGTTTGTTGGGGAAAGGGAGAGCTAGGCCGTTGAGTCCATTTCAGTGCGGGTAGGGAGGCGCCAGATGAGAGGACAAGATGAATCTGATCTTACATCACAGGTTGATGGGAGCATGTAGTATTTCTCAAGAGTGCTGCTGTGACACGCCAGAAGCTTAGTGGGGAAGACGACGGACGGTTTGCTGGTGCCACTCCATTATCTATCTCTTCATGCAATGTTGCGCCAGCATGCAGTTTGCGAGGATGCATGCAGTTTTAGTGCTCGTTTTAGTCTGCATATGAACTACTGCTATGAAGTACTCCCTTCATTCCTAAATATAAGTCTTTTTTGAGATTTAATATAGACTACATACGGAGTAAATAGTCCATATTGGAATCTACTTTGCATGTAGTCCATATTGGAATCTCTAAAAAGACTTATATTTAGAAACGGACGGAGTATAAACAAAGAAAAAGCAATACAAACACATGGTGCACGGTAGCCTTAAAATATATAGGTGTATGTTCAATGAGTCTGGAACAATTGACATCGCCCACTCAAAGAGCCAAAGGTGAATTTGCTGCTCACCGCTTGTATGACCTTTGAAACCTAATAAAGCAACAACTAGCAATACATATTTTGCCATCTCACTAGTCCCATTATATGTCTTACAACCTTAATTTCTTGCTACGGTTTACGTACAAACGCCACAAAGTCCATCAAAGCATCTCACCAACCACTGGGAACTACAATCCAGTATCGAAACTTTTCCTGTATGAATTGACATTTTGGCTCCAACAGTTCAAGTACAACATAAAGCCAGGTCTAAGATAGCAAAACTCTCACCAGCAGCCATGAATTGGAGGACTAGTGGGGCAACGCTATGTATAGGCCTACAAGAGCCAAAGATAGAGCCAACTCTGTGACCAAGGCGTGCTGGGAGTTTGAACACACTTTGTGACAACATACACCATAGCGAAGCAACAGGGCTCTCATTTTCTTTGGGATAGGCTCGGTCAATTAGGGAAACGGGCAAATGGTTCTAGTAAAAAAGTTGACAAACATGATGAAGTGAAGAAATTAAGGGGTTCACTTTGGAGCAAGAAAATCCTTACATTATACTGTCTCAATCTCAACTCTGAATTTAGGAACTTAGGACTGCTGCCCAGTACGATCAAAACTAATAAAAGTGCACAGTGGCAAAGGATTTCGTAAGACAAATAAAATGATACTGTTTTCACATGATCAGTCTAGTCTACATAGCTTCACATTTAGTAGTGATCAAGGCTACAAAATGTTGACTGCGCGGACCCAAGTAGTCAGGTAGACCTACATTTCAGAACGAGGAGGGCACAAAAAGCTGCAAAAGCCCGTACCCGAGACAGAGGCAGAAAAATGTGGATTCTACTCTTTAATCCATGTTTATAAATTGTGTGATAGAGTTTAAACCATTTAAAATTTTCTTTCACATTTTACCACAAAGTCGTCGTGCTGTGTCAAGTTTTATTACCCTAATTAACAAGTTCCCACCAATTCTAACTGAATGAGCACACTATCAGGTCGACGCATTTGGTGATTGGGACGCCAACTCGGAAGCGGTAATCAGCTGGGCATGCCCGCCATATGGTACGACCCGGCCCGCTTCCCCCACCTAACCTGGCAAGCAGCGCTGACTTGCCAACAGGGACCAGGCTGCTCCTCCTTGCCACCCTCTATCCATTTCTCGCCCACTACGCATGGCTTCACCGGATTCAGCGAGTGGGTCTTACTTGATGAAACAACACAAGGGTTGCACTGAGGTGAGCTGGGGAAGCGCGTCAAGTTAAGCAGGGAGGCAGGTCGGATCATGTAAATAAGGAGAACATGCCCATCTGATGTATGCTTTTGAGAGTTGGCATGCCAGGCATTAGCCACGCCATTGGCACACACTCCCGAGGTGGGTCAGGTCAAGGCATTGCAGCATATGAGTATGCTGTGCTACTACTCCCCATCACGTGGTACACTGTAGAGGACTAAGTTCTAGGAGCATGTTTGATTGGTATACTGAGGTTGCCACACCTTGCCACTTCATAAGTTAGGTAAGTTTGACTAAGTTAGCCATCTGTTTGGTTTGCAACCACGGTTGTAGAAAGATCCTTTTCATGCAATCTAGGCCTCGCGTGTCATTGGCTCGGAAATGTGCGGCAAAATTGACTCAAGTGTGGCGCCAATTTTGATCACCTAACCATAGGCATGTATGACAAAAAAACTTGGGGGCATTTAGAGGTGCCTATCAAAAAGATACATCGAAGGCTTCAGGATCAGGGTTTCATTGGCCAAAGAAGACCCATGTTTGGTTTGCAGAGATTTTTTCAATGCAATCTAGACCTCACGTCATTGGCATGTCCTACCTGAAGCCTTAAAAATGAACAATAATAAAGATCAGTACACACTTGACCATGTCACTGATCGCTCTATATATGTCAGAAAACCTTCCTTGGTACGATATACGCACAAACACTACAAATTGTGTCGAACTTTCTAAGAACGATGTGAGCCACAATTCAATTATATAGAACAAAGTCCTGGAACTTTTATGCGTGGGCTGACCGTTCAGCTCCAAGCATCCCAGTACAACAAAAAAGGAGTCAAATATAGCAGAAGTAGCTCTCACCAACAACCATGAATTGGACGATTGGTGCAATGGCATGTCTGACATCAACGTGAGGCGTAGAAGATTCAGAGATGCCGATAACGGTGCCCCAAAGGTGTTGGGAGTTTCAAAGGACTATGTGCAACACATTGGCTCTAATTTCCTTCTGCGGTAGGCTCAGTCAGTCAAGAAGAAATGGGCAAATGGGCAACCAGTCTAGTGTGAAATCATGAAAGAACTCAGGAAATTAAGTGGCTCACTTTCTAGCAAGAAAATTCAGTATGCCTCAGTCTGAACTGTGAAACTAGGAAATTAGCACTGCCCAGTAGTCGTTTATCTCGTTCCAAATGCGCGTTATCTTTTTTTTTTTTTGGAAACAGACAAGTGCAGATGATCTGAAGTTGTAAACCAAATGGCAAGGACTCAAGCAAGATTGCCACGGTAACATGAAACAAACAACATTGCTACAGAACTTGCAGACGCCCGGACCTGATAGAGCAAAGTGCTAACAGACATAGAAGCAGGATTTTAGAGAGAAATGACCTGACAGTGAGAGTGAAGTGGTAACAGACATAAAGGCAGAAAAAACTGAGAGAAATGCTACTGCATAATAAAGAGATGCGCGGGGGGAGGGGGGGGGGGGGGGACCACAAAACTTGCTGGAATAGGTGAGATACGCACATCATGTGGTTGCCTCGGATTTCAAATTCTCAAGCACTCCCCCCATTCCTAAATATATGACGCTTTGGTAGTTCAAATTGAACTACCAAAACGTCATATATTTGGGAACAGAGGGAGTAGATTGTACGAACTTCCAACGGAATAAAAGGGAATCACGACAATTTGAAGTGGTGTTAGCCTTCTTTGTGGTTGATGAGACTTGGAACCATGGTTTACTAGCACAAAGTAAACACTAATGTCCATTATCCAACTAGTTGGTCTAAAATTTACATGATTCCTCCATACAATAAGAAAACAATCTATTATTTTCGATGCTGCTACCCTCGGCTGTATGACGACCCCTTGGATGCTACCGGTCTTCTCTTCTGTTGAGTCCTAAATGTTGACCCAGATTTTACGAATCTCCTGCCTGCGCTGTTATTCCTAGGACGTTCTTCAAATGCATTTTCAGATTTTCCAAACCTTGGATTGTTTCTTGCATACTCTTCCCTGTTTCTAGCAACTTCTTCCCTCTTTTTCATCTTGCTGGAGCTAGGCCTATATAGAATAACCGAGCGGCCGATTTGGTCAACAGCGATGGATCCGGTTGACTCCTCAAGTTGTCGTATCACATCAGGTAGTTCTCCAGGGCAATTCCCATGAATTTTTAGCTGTTGTTGAATGGAACCATGGTGAACAACATAATAACCGAGGAATGAGACTGAAGAAAAGGGACACTAAAACACAAAAAGGGATTAAGATGCACCAAACCATACAGTTCCATTGATGCTGTTCCACACGCACACGAAATGGATAGAAGGAACATTTTTGTGCAAGCTATCCCAAGTATTAGACTTGGATACAAGGACACAGCTACCCAATTCCAGCATATGCATGACTCCCAACTTGGCTAGGTTAGAATACAGACTCTAGAGATATCCAAAGTAAGCTAATTACTTTGAGGACAAACATGCAGATTGATTTATCAATCATATTGAATCCTAAAGGTTAGACTGCTTATTATAACACAAAGTTCCTGAAAGATAGGCTTGCGTTAAATTTGTCCTGTAAGGATGATTAGATGTTTTGATAAATAAGAAAGGAATTGTGTTGTCCTATATATGACTGGTAGGATTGATAATAGACTGAATCCTCTGCATGCAAAAAAAATCAGTATTCAGTCAAACAGAATATAGGTTGGTTATTCACAAATTCACCCAGTCCAACCAACTAAAATAACAAAGTTAATAGTTAATGATAGTTGGCCACACCATTTCAACCTGCAATCTATTATTCATCTCGATGACCTAAGACTGGCAATAATCCTATATTTGGACTGGTCTACCTAGTTACCAAGAGTTGCCACCAGGGCATGCATGCTGGGCACAATCTTGAAGACCATAATCAAACCATTTTCTGTTATAACGATGTTTCTTCTTTCCCACAAACTTGCCTTGGACTAGCTCTCTTCTTCTAGACTACCAGCATCTACCTTCTAACCTATCATTTTAAAATGCTACAAATACCTATCTGGTTGCGGAGCTAAAATCATTTCCAAAGGAGGAAGGCTGGTTCTACTTTCATCAGCACTTGACTCTCTTGCTATTTACTATATGTTGATTTTCTCTCTCCGGGAGAAAGTGATCGAGGCTATTGACGCTATTAGACGTACCTTTTTCTGGGCTGCTGATGACACATGCACTGGTGCTAAATGTTTAATTGCCTGGAAAAATGTTTGCAAACCTAAAACAAATTGGTGGTTTATGCATCAAAAATCTTCATATCCAAAATAATTGCCTTATGAATTTTTCCTACAAAATCCTTTCCAATGAGGTTCTTCCTTGGATCACTTGGTACCACTCCCAACACCCAAACTCCATGACCGTCCCCCGGGCACATTCTTCCTTCAACAACAACAACAAAGCCTTTAGTCCCAAACAAGTTGGGATATGCTAGAGGTGAAACCCATAAAGATCTCGCGACCAACTCATGACTCTGGCACATGGATAGCAAGCTTCCACGCACCCCTGTCCATAACTAGTTCTTTGGTGATACTCCAATCCTTCAGGTCTCTCTTAACAGACTCCTCCCATGTCAAATTCGGTCTACCCCAACCTCTCTTGACATTCTCTGCACGCTTTAGCCGTCCGCTATGCACTGGAGCTTCTGGAGGCCTACGCTGAATATGCCCAAACAATCTCAAAGGATGTTGGACAAGCTTCTCTTCAATTGGCGCAACCCCAACTCTATCTCGTATATCATCATTCCGGACTCGATCCTTCCTCGTGTGGCCACACATCCATCTCAACATACGCATCTCCGCCACACCTAACTGTTGAACATGTCGCCTTTTAGTCGGCCAAAACTCAGCGCCATACAACATTGCAGGTCAAACCGCTGTCCTGTAGAACTTGCCTTTTAGCTTTTGTGGCACTCTCTTATCACAAAGAATGCCAGAAGCTTGGTGCCACTTCATCCATCCAGCTTTGGTTCGATGGGGCACAATCTTCCTTCCTCAATAAAATTATAAACACACAATTCCCCTCCAAAACATCTCCTGCCTTTTTCTTAAGGTCACCGCAAGCCCACCTGAACATTTTGTCATTTTCATTAGCTGATCATGAGGCGAAACATCAGCAATACAAGGGTTCGCAAGCCCATGCCAGAGGAAGGCAGGGGGGTTGACCGTACAGGCAGAAAAACTACAGAAAAGCAGCGAAGTTTTGAACCCAGGATTCAAGGATCGATTTGCAGATGGGACGCGAGCATCCCAGCGCCACAACTTGACATCCGCAGCGATGTTGCGAGCAACCACAGCAGGGGGCATGCGCTGGTCACAAAATACCTTGGCATTCTGGCTATTCCAGAACATCTCCTTTGGCATCACAAACAGCGGCTCCACTACATTCTTTTGGCATGACACCTGGCTACTGCACCAACCAATCGACGAAGCCTTCCCGAACCTATACACCCACTCCTTACTTACGCACTGACGTTTTGGTCTCCGTGATCTTGAAACTCGGATTACAATCTAAACTGCGGAATCACCTTACCTTTGTGGTGTCAAACAAGCTAGAAGTTTTGTTGCTTCCGATGCAGGATTTCAAGTTCAACGAAGAGCCAGATCAACACTATCTCAACCACAGCCATGGCTTCTCCTCCAATAATGCATAAGACCTAACCTTGCATGAGGACAGCGAAGTTGACTACGCCGATCTCATTTAGAGCGGCAGGGCTCCTAATAAGGTGAAAATCTTCGGATGGCTCCTATTCTGCGGCTGTCTAAACACCAAGGAAAACATGTTCCGCAAAAAAAATCTCCCCCAAACAACTGCTGCTTGCAGTGCGGCCACTACTCCAAAGACTCCACTCACCTCTTCATCGACCGTCCGAAATCCATGCAGATTTGGGAACAACTGGGAATCGCTCCAGGACCTTCAAACCAGGACCTCTGGAATGCCAGGCCACCCAGATGGCTGCATCTGGCCAGAGGTGCTCCTCTCCATTCTATGGAAGATTTGGGACTAAAGGAGTACATAGGAACATAGATGGTTCTAGCTGACTTTATTTTATGGACTCATTAGTTCTAGGCTTCTAGCTGATATGAACCTGGACATGTAGCTGCTGTCGCAGGTGTGCTATCTACAAGGACTGCATTGATCTCCTTGGTGATTTTGGGAAAGTCATCTTTGAGCATTGTCCGTGAGGAGCCAATGCAGTGGCTCATGAGCTAGCTAGGTTTGCGTCGACTCATCCGCCAGATGTGTGACTGGAGAATCCCCCTAGTTTTACTGTGCCTTTCCTCATGGATCATGTAACTATGGTTTATGATTAATAAAGCTGCCATGATGGCGTTCCCTCAAAAAACATGCAGGTCATCAAAGAGAGGTGGTGCGAGAACTATCCAATAGAGAGGAGTTGGTTTTAAGGATCGCTGCTGCTCTTCATACATTTCCTTGTGAAATTCAACATGAACATAAAGCGAAGGCAGTTCTGGGCACACATTCAATCCGAAAACAAGGTTATGAACTGGACTAAGGACATTGGTTGATATGCACCTGATAGCGAACGAACCCCTATTTATTATGAGTCTATGACATTAATCCCCATTTCCCGGCGAATACATTAGTAGTAGCATGCTAGTTGTTTGACATATACTGAAATCGCAATTTCCTAGCAGGCAACACTAATCGTAAAGGAGAGAGGGGAGGCACCTTGAGGAGCTCGTTGGACTCGAGGTTATCCGTGAAGGCGGTGACGAGGTTGGGCGTGACGCCGCCCTTCCCCACCTGCTGCGACTTGAGCTTCTTGCCGAGGCCGTGCGCGTACGAGGCGAGCTCCTTCCGTTCCTTCACGTCGAGCTTCGGCCGCGGCAGCCGCGGGAGCACGAAGGAAGGGGGCGCCTCCTCCTGCTGCTCCTCCGTCGCTTCGAACTCCTCTTCGTCCGCCGCGGCCACCGCCTCGGACACGGCCGCTACGGCGAGGCCGTGGCCGCTGGTGAGGAGGGAGCAGAGAGGGCGGTGGGGGGCGGAGAGGCGGAGGCGAGCGGACGGGACGGGACGGGAAGGGAGGGACCGGAGGTGGGAGGAGAGGCGGGCGAGAGGGAGGCGGAGGAGGGCGACAGCCGCCACGCTCGTCATGGTGTTCGACGGAATGCCGAGGAGGCGACGAACTCGGGAGGGGATAAGCAGGGGGACTGCAAGGCCGCAACTGCAGAGGCAGAGAGCGAGAGGGAGGAGATAAGCAATTAATCAGAACTCCTGGCCCGGGCCCCACCTGCCATAGTCTGATAGAAGTTCGGTGCCGTTCAAACGAGAACACTACACTCATTTCCCGCTGTTTGTTGTCAACAGGCTAACAGTTCTAGGTTGCCATACAAACACTACGATCTGAGATACACAGCGAATTTCTAGAGAATTTCATACGGAACTGTTAGATTCCCGTTGGATTCAGTTATTTATCTATAAAAAAGCGGGGTGAAAGCCTATTTCGATAATTCCCATTGGATTTGGAAAAGAATCTCCAGATCGATAATGGTCTGGGTTTTCTGATTGTTTATAAAAAGCCTTTGGTGCTTTGAAACATTGATGGATTCCTCCTTGACATATATATATACTTTGGGTTCCCGCAAAAAAAATCTGGAAAAAATGGTCAAGCCAGTGTCATATTTGAGGGGAGGATGAAGATGAACAACAGTGCACACAGCTAGCCATGAGGCACCAACAAGGCATCCAACAGGCACACGTCTTGACAAAAAGAACATATATAGCTCCCCGCAAAAAAAAAGAACATATATATAACAAAAGGAATTTCCACGAGCTCTTCACCGATCAACGTCTTTGGAGACGAAACAACATCATAATGCACATTGTACAACGCCAGGGACATGTATGGCTCAATGAACTTCTAGAAGACCTGGGCGACTTTGCTCGCCAGTACACGGTCCCGTTTTTCGATGAACTCGGAAGGGAACCAGCCAGCTTTCCCCCTGCACTCACCTTCAGCCCACCCATTGTTTGACACCTGATTAAGGAGGGTATCAGCACAAGCTTAGAATAGTTGAATTTGACTGCAACAAGGACGAGGCACTAAGAAAATTCAGCAAGTGGCAAGCATTCGAGCTGCTGGCAGCAGAGTTGCTGCCACCAGCGAAGGGCCTGGTAGCAGAGTGTTGCACATGGGATTAATATTAGAAACATGTTAACGGTTTAGAGAAGGAAGCACCTTCCGAACAACTACGTAGTCGCCAGTTGACAGATTGAGCTCAGTTTCACTCTCAGCTCGGTATGACTGGATCGCCTGACAAAAAAATGGGCATGTATAGCAATTAAAAAGAAAATCCCAACAGATAAAACAAATTAGTATTCGTAGGCTAGTTGCATTATGATGAAAGTAATAATTGGTTACCTCAGCCAGGAAGTGCTCCACTGTCTCCACCAATTCTGCAACTGTTGGAGTCCTCATGAATATGCCGTTAACTTCTTCATATGCGGGTGGCGGCGGCATAGAATTCTCAATGACAGGAGGAGGTGCTCCTTCAATTCTTTGTCGCTCAGATACCATCTGCAAATAAATAGTTCTGAATCATGATAACAAAACAAATATCTTTCTTGACGATGTACAAGTTTGTTTGTTATGTAGGTGTGATTAGAACGCCTATACAAAGAATCAGTACCTCTCTTTCAAGTTGATCTAGAATCTGAAGGACCCTTTGGTGGTAACTTCTCTCAGATTCAACCTTCAGTCAAGCCATCAAGTGTCATTTGAAGCAATAGTAGAGCTTACGGTAAACGGGGAAATGATCAAGTTTCAACCAAACAAAGATTAAATATACCATCGCGATAAGTCGTTGTAATGTCAGCCTTTGTTGTTGGGCTTCAACAGCAGTCATTGCTGCAACAGCTTCTTTGCCTAGAGTCCCCATATTTGATTTTAACTCTTGCAGCTTCGACTCAGCAGCCTCTAACCTTGAAATCATATCACCATTTCCAGATGTCTCTCTTAATTTCATTTGGCGCTTTGAAACTTCAATGGCCTGCACAACCCATGGATACCTCGCTAAGTCTCTTGTAGCAACAAGAAAAAGAATGTGGTATAACATGATAGAGTGATGTTCAAATGAATAGTGGGAAGAAACTAATAGGAAGCGTAGATGGCCAAGAAACAGCTCAAAAGTCCATTTATGGGGAAGTGGTGTACTGATGTGTATTTTCATTTACACGGCAACTTCGCATGGCAAATCAAATAAATAAAAATTATGTGCGAGAACAATTGCAACTCCCTACACAAACGCTCAATTAAGTCAAGCATCTCACCTATTTCGTCTGCTCCTTATGTACCCAAGAAATGCAAGTGAACTGAAAGTAAACTGGTCTACTTTTAGATATCAGATTTTAGCACAAAATAAACAGAACATGAGATGCTGATCTGTTTAAATGGCTGAATGACTTCTATTGTTGCTTTACATGAAACATAAAAACAGTGACTTGCATGGGGCAGTGCTCCACATTGTTTTCCTCGTAAAACAACTGTGGACTTAGTGAAATAGATATGCCATTTTTTCAGCAAAGAAAATTTCAAATCATCTGACATTATGTTGAGATATTACTGGTTTACAAGGTACATCTTCTGAGTAATAGCATAATTTCTCTATGTCATGTTATTGTATATATATTTCAAATTGTCAACAGTAACTTGGAAATGAATGTTTCTAAAGCCATTGGAGACAAGAGATAAATGTAAGCATATCGGAATATGATATTTCATAGTGAAGTAACCTGTGCTTCAGCTTCTTGACGCATTCTGTCATATCTTTGGGCAAGGTGACGAGCATCTTCCAAAGGAGCTCCCATCACCATGGCTCTCAGTGGCTCTGCCACCTGAAAATATTGATCATTAGTCACAAATATGCAGGTTGGGTAATATAAACAAACAAGGTTGGAAGGATGTTATGAGTAGTAAAATGCATAGCAGAATAAGGTAGTTATTTCTTATTAGCCTGCGCATGGTAATGGATAATTAAGTCTTAATAACAGTTTTTACGGATGTGAGATTTTCCATGAACAAAAAGAAAAGCATCAAGACATAATATCACCAACATAGAACACAGGTCAAAAAGAAAACTATAGTCCCACTCTATTTTCCCACTTTTCTATCTTCTATTTAGCATTTTCCTATTTTAGAAGGAAAAATAAGATGTTGGGAGGAAGGTTCTGAAACTAACAGCTCCGCTCGAGGTCTATATTCGGTGGGAAGCTCAGTTTCATAAACAACAGAAAAGCTAGGGGGACACCATTTAGGAATTAGGACAGACCCAGTGCTATAAGCTCCCACACCAGGTGGGGTCTGGAGAACGATTATATATCGGCCAGTTAATCAGCATCTCAGTCAGTTAATCGCTACTCGGTGAGTCGCCGAATAGCCAATTGACTGATTTATCGGCCAATTAACTGGAAAAATCGCCCATTTATCCCTACTCGGCACCCGAACAATATGGTACCAGTTACCGATATCCTGAACATTGAGCCTTACACTTGCACAGTGCAATGAAGAGAGGCAGCGTCGAACCCAGGACCTCTAGGCACAAGTGGGGAGTATTTCACCACTGCGCCAGCCACCAGGCCACTGACAAATTACACTAGCATATATTTCTTAATTACTACCCTATCAGTACAGTACGTAACGGAAAAAAAGTGAAGATGACAGTGTTTTTGTTCCCACACAACTTAAATATAACCACTGAAATGATGACAAGTGGTGACGAAAATCAGATCATCAGCCGGCTGGCAATTGCCACTAGTCGTGTCTACTGAAATAAAAATAGAACCAATATGTAACGCATAGTAACGAACTTTACATTGCAGGTACATAATTCCCCTATGTTTTTATAGGTTATTACTGGGCTGAAACCAAAAAGGGACAGTACCTGGGTGCCAAACGCTTTCAGCAGGTTTGCCCGTTCCTTCTCCATCAGGGATCGCGCCTTCGCAAAACTCAACGCTGCCCTCGACAATGTACTCCCACTGGTACAGGTATTCTCAACACCATACTTCTTGCCATCCTCACATAACTTATTGCCTGTGAAACCATAACTCGGATTACGCGCCAAATTCAGAATCGACCATGCACTGCAGCAAGAACATTACCTAGTTCGACTTGCTTCGAGCCTGTGACGATGTAGCCCTCGACCCCACGAACTATATCCCTTTGGAAGTGCTGCAATGTAAGTGAAAAAATGACCAAACCGTAAGCAAAAAATAGGAGGGGCGAAGCATTACGAACCGGGAGGAAACAGTTGTTGTTGGTCTTACCTTGGCGGCGCGCGTGGAGATGTAGAGCTTCTCGAGCTTCGTGTGCTGCTGCGCCTCGCCCTCGTCCGCGAACACGCTGTCTGCGTACCCGCCCCCGAACTGCTTCAGCACGGCCTGCGACAGACACGGGAGCGGCCGTTCAGGACCTAGCGGCAGAAGACGAGATCTCGAGGGGGTCCTCGTGCGACATCCGAAGGGGCAAACTGACACGAATCCTGAGCGGGCGGTGCCGCGGTGCTCACCTGCTGCTGCCGGGCGACCTGCTCTCGGAGCTTGGATGCCTGCTTCCGGATGGCCTCCATTGGCCTCCGCCGCCGCTGCTGGCCCCCTGTACGACGAGGAGGTCGTCACCGAGGTCGGGAGAGGCGTTTGGTGTGGAGGAATGGAGACGGAGGGGGATCCGGTCCGGTCGGTGGAATGGGAGGAGAGATCTGAATCGGAGGAAGGTTTTTTTTTTTAGTCCAAACATACTTGCTTTATTCAACTAAAATGTTCATAGGGATACAACGGCCTCTTTGGTTTGGAGGAATTTCATAGGAATTCTAGAGGATAGGATTCTTATAGGATTTTTTCCTTTAGAGCCCTTTGGTTCATAGGAATGGATTCCTATTCCTACATAGGATTGCTTCCTATCCTCCACATTTCATAGGAAAATAAAAATGAGCCTAGACTCAATGGAAAAATTCCTTTGGTGTCGATCAAATGACATCTCGTTTTCTATTCCTACTTATAGGATTTGAGATACATGACATCTCATTTCCTACAAAATTCATATTCCTACGATAATCCTATCCTATGAACCAAAAAAGGCCTTAAGAGCCACACATGGCGTCCTAAACCGAGTCCAAAAACATGTTTGGCGAGGCTATGAGCCTCTTGATAAGTCTCACGACCCTCAAAGATGAAGGTACATTGTTTCCCTCAAAAAAAAAGATGAAGGTACATTGCTGAAATTGTGCCGAAGTAGGCGTAATTTCCTTCACGCTGCTAGCATACATCCCTCCACAGCCCTGGCCAATGTCTCGAACCACTCCCTGGCAATCAGAAGCTATGACAATATGCGTTAATGCAAGATCTTGAGTCAGCGCAAGCGCCTCTCTGCAAGCAAGAGCTTCAAGAGTTGCCGGGTCTGTACCTCCATGGCACCTGATGGGCGACGAACCCATGAAGATGCCTTCTGAATTCCTGCAGATGGCACTATACGCTCCTTCATTACCCGATCTGGCAACAGCCCCATCAACTCTGATCTTGGCCAGCCCACTCGGCGGTGCAATCCACTTGCGTTTTTGTCAGGGAGCCATAGGAGTATACACCGGTGGTGGTTTCTTCAGTTTGCACTCTTCGAGTCCATGCAAATACTTCATAATGAAACCATGGGTTGCTTGTGGGCTCTGAAAGATACTTTCATGGAGCGCTTTTCGCCGGGAATGCCATATGGCCCATAAACTGATCAGAACCTGATTAAATTCTTGGGATGGAAGAACTTCCATTAGTTCAAAAACCCACCGTTTAGCATCTGGTTGTCTGATATTGTTGATTGCTTCCACAAGGTCAGGGATTTGGAGAGCCCATACACATCTTGTTAGCTCAGTGGTTATGCCTTTAAGCTAGGTGTAGGATCGATTTCTCACTGAACGAACCGTCGATGTCGACTAGGTTATGGACGCACGGATAAGGCTGATAATCCAGGTGTAAGGACATATTTATCCCTAAGTGTTTTGGTGATTGATGACAATGCATTTGCGGACTAATCGTGTGCCATGAGTATTCCAGACACTTCTTTGCTAGGCACAAGACGATTGGGTGCCCCTCGAAGACTGACGAAGACGGCGTCTTTTCTACGTTTCTTTTTGGTGGATTTGAGTCGTAGGAAAGCCGTACTATTAAGAGGGGGTCCGCGTTGGAAAGGTTTGGGTGGAATCATCACGTACACGTCTCCTTTTATCCCCTCCTTCTTCCTTGGAGCTTCCTCCGTTTTCCTGCCTCCTGTGACTGGCTGCTGTTGTGGTTGCGGTAGTACTGCTCCTGGATCAACGGTAGTACCATAGGCATCCACGGTAGTACCGCGCGGTGGCGCGATAGTACCGCTGGTGCCCACGGTAGTACCGCTCCCCTGGAGCCGCACTACCGCTGCCCACCAGGCTAGTGTCGCCCCTTTGCGGTAGTAGGAGCGGATGTAATTTTTTACATCCGCACCTGCCGCGGTAGTACCGCTTTCGCCGTGCGGTAGTACCGCGCTATGCGGTCAGGCAGTAGTACCGCCCCTCGGCAGTACTACTGTGTCGGGTTTTTGCTACTTCCGTTTTTTTGCGGAAGTAGGCACGGAAGTTTCCCTTCCCCCTGGCTGGGACTTTTGCCTTGCGGTAGTATCGCATGGGGGGCGCGGTAGTACCGCGCGTGCGGAAGTACCGCCCCCAGTTTCTGTGCGTCTGTTTCTGTGCTGGGGTCGCGGCAGTACCGTGGGTCGGTACGGTAGTACCGCACAGCCGTGCGGTAGTACCACTTGGTTGCAAGTAGTAGTACCGCGCGGCCTTGCGGTAGTACCATTGGCCAGGCGCGGTAGTACCGCTGGCCGCGGGTTGGTTGGTGGGTAACGGTTGGATCTTTTCCACACTATATAAGAGGGTCTCCTTCTTCCCCGTTGACTTACCTCTTCCATCATTAAAGCTCCATTATTGCTCCAAGCTCCATTTTCGCCTGATCTCACTCCCTAGCCAACCAAACTTGTTGATTTGCTCGGGAGTGGTTGAGAAGGTCCCGATCTACACTTCCACCAAGAGATATTTGATTCCCCCTACTAATCCCTTGCGGATCTTGTTACTCTTGGGTGTTTGAGCATCCTAGACGGTTGAGGTCACCGCAAAGCCATAGTCCATTGTGGTGAAGCTTCATGGTGTCATTGGGAGCCTCCAATTGAGTTGTGGAGATTGCCCCAACCTCGTTTGTAAAGGTTCGGTCGCCGCCTCCAAGGGCACCAATAGTGGAATCACGGCATCTCGCATTGTGTGAGGGCGTGAGGAGATTACGGTGGCCCTAGTGGCTTCTTGGGGAGCATTGTGCCTCCACACCGCTCCAACGGAGACGTACTTCCTCTCAAAGGGAAGGAACTTCGGCAACACATCCTCGTCTCCACCGTCTCCACTCTTGGTTATCTCATGCCTTTACTTGTGTAGCTTATTTGTTTCATATATCTTGCTTGCTTGTGTTCCTATTCGTGTTGCATCATATAGGTTGCTCATCTAGTTGCATATCTAGACAACCTACTTTGATGCAAAGTTTAAATTGCTAAAGAAAAGCTAAAAAATTGTTAGTTACCTATTCACCCCCCCTCTAGTCAGCCATATCGATCCTTTTAATTGGTATCAGAGCCTCGTCTCTTTATTAAGGACTTTACCGTCCAAAGAGTATGGTTGATACCATAGACGGTGCGGAGGAACACTCCGGTGTGAATCCTATCTCGTCTACGGGCGATAGGGGAACCTCGGTCTCTCGTGAGGAGTTCAATGTGGCCTTGGAGACATTGAAAACCTTCATGACGACCGAAGTTGAGAGCATGTTTACTAAATTTCTTGAGGGGCTTAAACTATCCACCGCACCGTTGAAAGTGGGTGATCCCGCCAACAAGGTGACGGATGTTATCCCCGACAAGGGGGAAGCTAGTAGTGAAAAGGCTCCTTCTTCTAGTGGTAAGAATGGCACCGGCATCTTTGCCCATGTGGAACCACCACTTGTTTATGGTGGACCGATTCCTTCCACTCATTTGAATCATGCCGGTCCTCCTCCTAAGATTGTGAAAAATGAGGACTTTGATTCTTGGGTTTACCGCTTTAAACGCCATTTAAATCATGTGAACACTAACCTTTGGAGAATCATTGAAGAAGGTTTTTATCCGCATGATCCAAGCAACTTCACTCCTCGAGAAGCCGCGGATAATCAATTCAATGAGAATGCTCTCTTCATCATTCAAGATGCAATTCCACCCGAAGACCTACCTCATCTTCGTCCCTTTGCCTTGGCCAAAGATGCATGGCGTTGTGTTGTCTCTCTCTACCGGGGAAGCGCAAGCATTCAACGCTCCAATTATGAAGTGGTACAAGATGAGGCCAATGAGTTTGCAATGAAAGAAGATGAAGAACCTCGTGAGCTTTATCGGAGAGTAACCAAACTCGCGGTCTCACTACGAGATCACGTGAGCAAGGACACGGATGACAATTGAATCAAGCGCAAATTCCTCAAGGCAATGATGCCCTATCACAAGGCCATGTCCTCCGTCATTCGTCAAAGACCGGACTTCCACACTTTGACCTCAAGCGAAGTGTTGGATGAGTTTGTGGCCATGAACATTTTAGACAAGACCACCGATAATGCGGTGCTCCGTTCTAAACGGGCAAAGAAGCCTAACCTAGCATTGAAGGCCAAGCTCACCCGCGGAAGAAGAAGAAGAGGAAGAAGAGGAGAGCAACCCCGAAGATATGAAGTATGCATATCATGAACACATGGCACTTGCTTCAAGGCAATTTTGGAGCAAGAAAAACTCGAGGCCAAACTTTAGCAAAAGCAACTCAAGTGGCACAAGGGGCAAGCAACGTGTAAGGACTTGCTACAATTGCAGCAACGTGAGTCATTTCATTACGGAATGCCCGTATGAGAAGAGGGAAGACAATGGTGGCAAGCTCATCCGAAAGGACAAGGCCAAGTCGTTCCCCAACAAGAACAACTTCACCAAGAAGACTCCTCCCAAGGCTTTGGTTGTGCAAGAAGAGTACAATGAGGATGATGACGATGATGAAGATGGTGAGTCGGTTTCCATGGCCTCCGTTGCCATTGCAACAACGTCACGGGTGTCTCTCTTCGACTCAGCCAATGAGAGCATCACCGCCAAGTGCCTCATGGCTAAAGCCACCAACAAGGTAACCTCCAACATCAAAACTACCATCATTAATCATCCTTCCCCGACGGATAGCATTAATGAACTTGAGGGAGCTAATGTGGAGGCTAACGAGTTTGAGGCCTTTATGGGCAAACTCAAGGGAAAATCCAAGAAGCACTTTGTTGCTCTCTTGGAACAACTTGGTGAAGCCAATGACATGATCGAGGCTCACGAAGACACCATCTCTAAGATGGAAGGGCATAGTCGTGACTATGCTGATGAGATTTCGGATCTTTCCAATGCTCTTGAGGAAGAGCGTGGTCTTCGTTTGGCTCTTGAGGAGTCACACAACGTTGATCATGCTAAGTTAAAGAAAGATTATGATCATGTCCTCATTGTTTCTCGTGTGCTAAATTCCGAGAAGGCCAAACTTGGGGTTGATCTTGATAGACTCAAAGAGGAGTTTGATATACTTGACAAGGCCCACAAGGCCTTGAAGGGTATTCACGCTAGTCTCAAGGAGTCTCATGATCAACTCCAAGTGAAGCTAACTAAGGAGAAAGCAACTTTCCTCATATGGTTTTAATTGATAATGCAAATGCTACTAACCCGTGTTGTGAGCATATACATCTTGTTGAGGAAAATGCGAAGTTGAAGGAGCAACTTGAGAGAGGTCTTGCGACTTGCATACAAGGCAAGAAGAACCTCAACGATCTCTTGATCAACCAAAAGGGAGGTGTGGCCAAGGAAGGGGTTGGGTACGTGCCCGACTCCAAGAACAAGAAGAAGAATTACAAGACCAAACGACCTCCTCCCCTCATGCAAACCTTTGTGAGGGAGGGAGAGAGTGCCCCGAGGAGAAGAAGAAGAACAATGTCAAGAAGGGAAATGCCAGCCCTCTCAACAAAGCCGGCGATTTTAACCCTTCTTATGTGTTATGACGTGCTAGTGATGGGCATGTTTATGCCAAATTTGTTGGTTCTCTTCATGAATACATTGAATGGTCTATTTGGGTTCCAAAAACCCTTGTTACTAACATCAAAGGACCCATTACAAAATGGGTACCTAAAACCAAGTATTGATCTCTTGTAGGTGTTTGCTTCCGGTGGGGGATCATGGTTGCTCGATAGCGGAGCTACAAATCATATGACCAGAAGCAAGGACTTGGTGGTGGACGTGCACAAGGTTCCATCTATGCCCACCAATGTCGAGTGGGGTGACGCCTCATCTTCTAAGGTATTGGGACTTGGCAAGGTGGTCATCTCTCATGATCTCACGATCGAGAAGGTCATGCTTGTTGAGTCCCTTGCATACAATTTACTTTCCGTTCGTCAACTTGCTATCATGGGCTTTGCCACTTTCTTTGATATCGATACCGTGGCCCTCTTGTGGAGCAAGACTCTTAAAGTAGCTTTTGTTGGGCATGTCGAGAACGGTCTATATGTGATTAACTTTTCGGAGCGACCCACTAAGACCGCGACATGCCTAATGGATAAAGTTGATGTGGGATGGCTTTGGCATCACCGTTTAGCCCATGTCAATATGATATCTTTGCAAAGTCTCCTCAAGGGGGACCATGTCCGTGGACTAACGAATGTTAGTTTTGCTAAAGATTGTGCTTGCAGTGCCTGTATCGAAGGAAAGCTACATGAGAAGGCTCACCCTCCCACAACTATCATTTATTCAAAGAGGCCTTTGGAGCTCCTTCACATGGATCTCTTTGGGCCTCCATCCTTCGATAGTCTTGGAGGTAGGAAGTATTGCTTGGTGATTGTGGATGACTACTCAAGGTACACGTGGGTGTATTTCTTCAAGAGGAAGAGCGAGACCCAACAAACCATCATTGACTTTGCAAATGAAGCACAACATCAACACAATGCAAAGATCTTGACAATAAGAAGTGACAATGGCACCGAGTACAAGAACTACACCTTGGATGAGTTTCTTAGTGACGAGGGAATCAAGCATCAATATTCCGCACCCTACACCCCTCAACAAAACGGTGTTGCAGAGAGGAAGAACCGGACGTTGATGGATGCGGCAAGGACCATGATGGCGGAGTTCAAGTCTCCGTACAACTTTTGGGCCGAAGCCATCAACACCGCGTGTCATGCATCAAATCGGCTCTACCTCCGCAAGGGCTTGAACAAGACTCCATATGAGATACTCACCGGTAACAAGCCCAACCTCAAGTACTTCCGGGTATTCGGGTGTAAGTGTTTCATTCTCAAGAAAGGTGTTCGGTTGTCTAAATTTGAGGCTAGAGCTTATGAGGGCATATTTGTTGGTTATGCTACAAACTCTCATGCTTACCGTGTCCTCAATAAATCCACGGGACTTATTGAGGAGACGTGTAACGTGGAGTTTGATGAGAATAACGGCTCCCAAGTGGAGCAAAGTGGCACTTGTGATGTAGGTGATGAAATTCCTCCTCAAGCCATAAGAAGAATGGGTGTTGGTTTTATCCTACCCATTGAGGAACCCCTTGTGGCCGAAGGAGAAGGACAATGCTCCACTCAAGTGGAGCCATCACCAACCCAAGGCCCACACGCTTCCAAAGAACAAAGTGAAGGCCCTCAACCTCATGAACAAGACCAAGGGCATGATCATACTCAAGACGGTGTGGACACACCAAGTGATGCCCAAGGTCAAGTTCTCTCCCCCGAGCAAGTTCAAGATCAAGAACAAGTTCATAACGGCGCTCAAGATGATCAAGTAACCGCTCCTCAACTCACCACCAAGGAGGAATTAGAGCGTCGTGCCGCCAAGGTTGCTTCCAAGCTCTCCACCAAGGATCATCTCATGACGAATGTGCTTGGAAGCTTAAGAAAGGGGGTAAGCACTCGTAGACAATTAGCAAATTATTGTGAGCATCACGCATTTGTCTCTTGTGTGGAACCCCACAAGGTCTATGAGGCGCTAGAAGATCCGGATTGGCTCAATGCCATGCATGAAGAACTCAACAACTTCGAGCGCAACAAAGTGTGGAGATTGGTGCCAAGACCGACCGGGAATCACAATGTCATAGGAACCAAGTGGATATTTAAGAACAAGCAAGATGCCCATGGTATCATCATTCGCAACAAGGCTCGTTTGGTAGCACAAGGCTACTCCCAAGTCGAGGGTATCGACTACGGTGAAACCTTTGCTCCCGTTGCTCGTCTTGAATCCATTCGCATGTTGATTGCATATGCTTCTCATCATAACTTTAAGTTACAACAAATGGATGTGAAGAGTGCTTTTCTTAATGGTCCCATTAATGAATTGGTTTACGTCAAGCAACCCCCCGGGTTCGAGGATCCCTACTTTCCCGATCATGTGTATCAACTCGATAAGGCACTCTATGGCCTTAAACAAGCCCCACGTGCGTGGTATGACCACCTTACCGAGTTGTTACAAGACCGTGGTTTTGAAGTTGGGCTAATCGACCCCACTCTTTTTACTAAGAAGGTCAAAGGGGAGTTGTTTGTGTGCCAATTATATGTTGATGATATTATCTTTGGTTCTCCTAACAAAGCTTTTAATGAGGAATTTGCCGCTCTCATGACCTTAAAGTTCGAGATGTCCTCCATGGGAGAGTTGAAGTTCTTTCTAGGGTTCGAAGTGAAGCAAAGAAGAGAAGGAACCTTCATCAATCAATCCAAATACACTCAAGAGATTCAAGCCAAGTGACGTCAAGCCGGCTTCCACTCCAATGCCCACCAAGTGCCAACTTGACTTAGATCCCAATGGTAAAGTGGTGGATCAAAAGGTATATCGTTCCATGATTGGATCCTTGCTTTACCTTTGTGCATCTAGACCAGACATCATGTTGAGTGTGGGAATTTGTGCACGGTTTCAAGCCGCACCTAAGGAAAGTCACTATGTGGCGGTCAAACGAATCTTTCAATATTTGGCTCATACCCCAAACTTTGGCTTATGGTACCCAAGAGGATCAAACTTCAAGCTTGTAGGGTACTCGGATTCCGATTGGGCGGGAGACAAAGTGGATAGGAAGTCCACTTCCGGAGGGTGCCAATTCCTTGGTTGCTCTTTGGTAAGTTGGTCTTCCAAAAAGCAAAGTTGTGTGTCTCTCTCGTCCACCGAAGCGGAGTATGTGGCGGCCGGTAGTTGTTGTGCACAACTCTTATGGATGAGGCAAACTTTAAAGGATTACGGTGTCACTTGTGACAAAGTGCCTCTTTGGTGTGACAATGAAAGTGCCATCAAGATCTCTCTCAACCCGGTGCAACACTTCAAGACGAAGCATATTGAGATCCGGTATCACCTCATCCGGGATCACATTAGGCGAGGAGAGATCGAGCTCAACTACGTCAACACTCATGATAACCTTGCAGATATCTTCACGAAGCCCTTGGATGAAGCAAGATTTCACGAGTTAAGGCATGAGCTAAATATCATCGATTCGAGAAATGTTGCTTGAACCCTTGCACACCCACCATACTCAACGTGTTGTCCTATCTAGATGTAGGCATGGACATAGGGGGAGTGATGTTCTCTCAATGAACTCTCCCTCCCCCCATTATGCATAAATCAATCAAGTCTTTCACATTAGCCATGTTTGACGGTACTTGTGCTTCATAGACGAGTTTTGGTCATGGACCCAAGGATAATTCTTCGCGGTGCCATACCAATTGACTCAAACATAGGTGGCTATGGCCACCGCCCTCTCTTTTGGAGAGGTGGTGTCTTTTTGGTTTTGTGTGTTGCGTGGTCTTGTGGTGTCGTGTTGGCTCGGAGTGGTTTGTGCAAAGATCCAGTTTTTCGTGCGCTCGAAACGTGCATCTTCTTGAGCCCACGGTACTACCGCGTCTGGGCGCGGTACTACCGCTTTGGGAGGCACGGTACTACCACACCATAGCACGGTACTACCACTTTGGTGTGGTACTGCGGAAGTACCGCGCCGGGCGGTACTACCATGTCTGGGCACAGTACTACCGCACCGTCAAGGGCGCGTGGGGGTTATGACTCGGGCAGGGGAGTTCCAACTCCCCATACCCATTCATTTGTCTCTCTCCCCACGTCTCTCTCTCTCAAGAACGGCGCTGGAGGCCCTCGCCGGATCTCCGTCTCCGGCCACTCTCCTCGGATTCCGACCGGTGGGATCGTTCCCCACCACTTCCTCTTGCCATGGACCAAGGTTTTCCCCAAATCCCTCCTTTTCTTGGTTGTTCTCTTGCTTCTAGGTTTTTGGGGAGAAACTTGTCGTTCTTGAGATTTTAGGCCAAATCTGTGCAAGAGTAGGATGTAGGAGAGTCGTGATGCGTAGGAAACATACTTGATATGATGTCTTGTGGTAGCTTTGTCCAACCGTAGTACCGCCGTGGTTTCGCGGGCTTTTTTAGATTTGAACCCATTCAGATCTGACGCGGTGCGGTACTACCGTGCCTAATGTGCGGTACTATCGCTCTTGCGGTACTACCGCCCGTCAGGTGCGGTACTACCGTACACCGCGGTACTACCGCTCTGCAGACGCGGTACTACCGCGCCGGCCGCGGCGCTAAGGTCGTACTACCGCTCCTACACCCGGTACTACCGTGATCTTGCATGGTACTACCGCATCTAAGAGCCGTACTACTATCTTAGCTCCGCAGTACTTGGCAGTACTACCGTAGGGATCAAATCTCTCTCTAGGCATTTATCATGTGTGCTTTCTGCTTGTTTCACTTACGTTGTTGTGGTCTTTGCATTAATCTCTCTTGGCTGTTGTGGGTGTTTTTTTGCGTTCTGTGTCTCAGGTGGTGGCTCTCGCCATTCCAATCCCAGTCGTGACACTGGATCCAAGCGTCTGCGCAACCCCCAAGATGAAGCCCCAGAGGGCTCCAATGCCCCCAAGCGCAATGTCAAGACCACCGCCAGCAAGCAAAAGGAACCTGCTAAGGGCATGGACGAGATTTCAATCACTGAGTATGTTGAGCGTCGGAAGATCAATCCCTATGTAAATTCCCGGGCTATCCTCAGAGGCAACGAGCTATTCTGGACCAAGCAACAGGCTCTCATCTATCTGGATGTGATCAAGAACAAGCAGAATACCTTCGTGGATGTCAAGTGGATAGACATGCATCACCTGTGGAAGGACAAGTTTCGTGACTATTTTGGAGAGGCTCTGGACTTGGTGGAGCAGTTTGCTATTGAGTCGGTGATCTCTTTTCACCTTGACTATGACCCTGAGCTCATCTGTCAGTTCTTTGCCTTAGTGTACTTTCATCCCGGGGAGGAGCGGAGGATGACCTGGATGACCAATGGCCGTCAGCTGTCTGCTACATGGAAAGAGTTCATGGACCTGCTGCACATTCCTGATGACGGGCTTCACACCCCTGTTGGCATTCGCCCCCATGCCAACTCTGAGTCTGCCAACAAGAACCAGCTTCAGCCCTTCCTTGTTGAGAAGGCACTCCCCAATGGCAAGTCATCTTGGGTGTTAAACTCCTTTCTGGATATCATGCATCGCATCTTCCGCAACACTCTGTTCCCATGCATTGGCGACAAGGACAAGGTACATGCATATCTAGTGGACATGTTGCTCTTGTGTGTAGAGGCACGTTCTTCTCAGAGTCAGCCACTTGATGTCTCACACATCATGTGGTGTGAGCTTCGGTTTGCGGTGTTCACTCGCAAGGTACCTATCTATGGACCGTACCTATTTCTGCTGCTCTCCACCACTTGGGAGAAGACGTATCCAGGTGATGAGTTCCTTGCTCCAGACTGGATTCGCCATGAGTCCATCAGCCTCCGCGTCAAGCCCAACTGGGCCAACACCACTACCCGTGCTGAGGCATCTTCTGCTAGGAGGGCTGCTGGTGAGGGGGAGGCTGCTGCTGAGACTGTTGCTGAGGACCGTGCTGCTAGGTCCACCACTTCTTCCTCTGAGCCGTCATGGGCCAAGAAGCTGAAGGACAAGATGAAGACTCTCTTCTGCATGCAGGCGAAGGGACAGTACAGGGCTCACGTGGATGACAAAGAGAGTCGCCGCCGTGACAAGAAGGTGATGAGGCTCTTTGGAGAGGATGTGTCTGGCGGGTCTGAGGACATCATCACACCTGAGGCTGCCTGGATGTCAAAGCAGGGCTACAAGTGGACCAGTTCAGAGGATGACCTCAAGGAGACTATCCTCGCCGCTGAGTCTGACGAGGAGCACGAGGAGCAGTGGGACGACTTCTCTGCCTGAGCCACCTCATGTGTGTAGGTGTCCTCTCTGCCCTTTTGGTGTCTCGATGCCAAAGGGGGAGAGAGTGTAGGGATTTGCGTTGTGTCGTGCTTGGTGTGTTTGTTTGCTTTGTTGTTTGGACCTCGTTTGCTTTTGTTTGGTTTGTGCCTTCGAGACCTATCCTCCATATGGTGTAAGACATATGCACTCTATCTATCTTAGTTATCTTATGTTTATACTATCTTGTCTAGTGATAGATATGCCTTGTCTCTATAATATAGGGGGAGCTCTGTTCCTAGTATTCATGCTCATCTAGGTGGCACACATTTAGGGGTAGCCCGTCTATATTATAGAGAGGAGGGGTTTGCATTTACTTAATAGTATTTTCTTTGTGCAAATCCCGTTTTGTCATCAATCCACCAAAAAGGGGGAGATTGCAAGGACATATTTATCCCTAAGTGTTTTGGTGATTGATGACAACGCATTTGCGGACTAATCGTGTGCCATGAGTATTCCAGACACTTCTTTTCTAGGCACAAGACGATTGGGTGCCCCTCGAAGACTGACGAAGACGGCGTCTTTTCTACGTTTCTTTTTGGTGGATTTGAGTCGTAGGAAAGCCGTACTATTAAGAGGGGGTCCGCGTTGGAAAGGTTTGGGTGGAATCATCACGTACACGTCTCCTTTTATCCCCTCCTTCTTCCTTGGAGCTTCCTCCGTTTTCCTGCCTCCTATGACTGGCTGCTGTTGTGGTTGCGGTAGTACTGCTCCTGGATCAACGGTAGTACCGTAGGCATCCACGGTAGTACCGCGCGGTGGCGCGGTAGTACCGCTGGTGCCCACGGTAGTACCGCTCCCCTGGAGCTGCACTACCGCTGCCCACCAGGCTAGTGCCGCCCCTTTGCGGTAGTAGGAGCGGATGTAATTTTTTACATCCGCACCTGCCGCGGTAGTACCACTTTCGCCGTGCGGTAGTACCGCGCTATGCGGTCAGGCAGTAGTACCGCCCCTCGGCAGTACTACTGTGTCGGGTTTTTGCTACTTCCGTTTTTTGCGGAAGTAGGCACGGAAGTTTCCCTTCCCCCTGGCTGGGACTTTTGCCTTGCGGTAGTACCGCATGGGGGGCGCGGTAGTATTGCGCGTGCGGAAGTACCGCCCCCAGCTTCTGTGCGTCTGTTTCTGTGCTGGGGTCGCGGCAGTACCGTGGGTCGGTACGGTAGTACCGCACAGCCGTGCGGTAGTACCGCTTGGTTGCAAGTAGTAGTACCGCGCGGCCTTGCGGTAGTACCGCTGGCCGCGGGCTGGTTGGTGGGTAACGGTTGGATCTTTTCCACACTATATAAGGGGTCTCCTTCTTCCCCGTTGACTTACCTCTTCCACCATTAAAGCTCCATTATTGCTCCAAGCTCCATTTTCGCCCAATCTCACTCCCTAGCCAACCAAACTTGTTGATTTGCTCGGGAGTGGTTGAGAAGGCCCCGATCTACACTTCCACCAAGAGATATTTGATTCCCCCTACTAATCCCTTGCGGATCTTGTTACTCTTGGGTGTTTGAGCATCCTAGACGGTTGAGGTCACCGCGAAGCCATAGTCCATTGTGGTGAAGCTTCGTGGTGTCGTTGGGAGCCTCCAATTGAGTTGTGGAGATTGCCCCAACCTCGTTTGTAAAGGTTCGGTCGCCGCCTCCAAGGGCACCAATAGTGGAATCACGACATCTCGCATTGTGTGAGGGCGTGAGGAGATTACGGTGGCCCTAGTGGCTTCTTGGGGAGCATTGTGCCTCCACACCGCTCCAACGGAGACGTACTTCCTCTCAAAGGGAAGGAACTTCGGCAACACATCCTCGTCTCCACCGTCTCCACTCTTGGTTATCTCATGCCTTTACTTGTGTAGCTTATTTGTTTCATATATCTTGCTTGCTTGTGTTCCTATTCGTGTTGCATCATATAAGTTGCTCATCTAGTTGCATATCTAGACAACCTACTTTGATGCAAAGTTTAAATTGCTAAAGAAAAGCTAAAAAATTGTTAGTTGCCTATTCACCCCCCTCTAGTCAACCATATTGATCCTTTCACCAGGCAGCAGCACTGATTAGTGTGATTCAGGCATGGGTCATGTTCATGCACCAGAGAGCTGTTCGTCGTGTTGGGAGACCGTTGATCCGCTATGGTCCATTGTTTCCCCGAGAACAGGAGAGGATCCAAAATCTGAACTACATCTACAACTGCAATGACGTCGAGGCTCTGTGGATGCTTAGAATGAAAAGAACACCATTTGCCAGGCTTGTCGAGACCTTCAGGAGCAGGGGCCTGTTACAAGATAGTATCAACACCAGTGTAGAAGAGTAAGTGGCCATGTTCCTCCATGTTGTTGGCCATAACCAGAGGTTCAAGGTCATTCACAACATGTTCAGGAGATTAATGGAGTCCATCTCTAGTTACTTCAAGCAGGTGATTTTTGCTATTGGGGAGCTTAGATGAGAGATGATCAGGAGACCATCTGGCCAGACTCCACTCAAGATTCGCGGAAGCCCCATATGGTATCCATACTTCAAGGTGAGCATTGACAATATACACTTTTCATGGCTTGATATGCTTGTATTGTTCAAGTTCAGCACTAACACAGGCTAGTGATGCCATTTTCAGGACTGCATTGGGGCAATAGATGGTACTCATGTCACTACCAGAATTCCTAGGTCACAGTCTGTAGCATACAGGGGGAGGAAGCACTACACAAGCCAGAATGTGCTTGCTGCTGTTGACTTTGATCTGAAGTTCACATATGTGCTGACTGGTTGGGAGGGGTCAGCGCATGATGCAAACATTCTCACTGACAGCATGAGTCGACCTGATGGGATCAACATCCCTGACGGCAAGTTCTACCTTGGAGATGCTGGCTATGTATGTTGGCTGAGTATTCTTCCACTCTTCAGGAAAACAAGGTACCATCTCAACGAGTTCTCTGGTAGGAACTTTCCTAGGACTGCACGGAGCTGTTTAATCTCAGACACTCCAGCTTTAGAGTAACTATTGAGAGGGCATTTGGAGCTCTGAAGAATAGGTTTAAGATCCTGGATCAGAAGTCATTCCATCCATACTCCACTCAAATTGAGCTAGTTCTTGCTTGTTGCATTCTGCATAACTGGATCCTCCAGTGGGGCTTTGATGAACATGTGCCTGAGGAGGAAGAGGTAGAGCCTGACGATGTTGTTAGCTCTGGCCATGGTGTGGAGGCATTTGACAATGACGCTTGGAAGAACAAAAAGTTGGAGTGGGCAGAGGCAATGTGGCTTAATAGAGGTCAGTGCAGGATTTGAAGAAGAGGAAGAAGAAACAACAGTAGCAGAAGCACGGAAGAAGAGGAAGAAGCAGCAGCAGCAGAAGCAGAAGAGGAAGATGAAGCAGCAACACCGATAAACTATCCCCTATTTAGCCAATGGCTCTTAATAATTTGATCTGTCATTTGATTGTAGTTAGGATGAACTTCCATTTGTTTAACTAGCTGGCACTATGTTCAGATTGTGTGTGTTAAGGTCACCACTAGTTAGAAGTGGTGACAACACCTTATGCACGTTGCAATCAAACACCATGTCATATGTGTACCTAATACAATGCGGGCAACCAAACGCTGGATAAAAATGGTTGTCTCATGCAACTAGGGGCATGCAGGCAACCAAACTATGTGCATCTGGTTTTTTTTTGGCATGCATCCCCTCAAACCGACTCAATAAAGCCAGGCTCGCCGGGCCAGGCTGAATCGGCAATGTAACCAAACACGTCCTTGGTTTCTCAACTATAGCTCGTGGAGTGAGGGGTTGTATTTATGTTTTTAGGGTATTTATGTTATTATTATTATTATATTGATTATTGAATGAGGGATTTTTTTTCTCATAACAACGGGTTTAAACAGGTTTTAAAAATGGGATCATTCTTTTTTTAGGGGAAAGGAAATCTCATTAATCACTTACCCAGGGTTACATTCAGAGTCAATTACATGCATCAAACCCTGTGGCACATCAGCTAGAATACAAAAAATCACCATTCAATCTAGCAAAGGCAGCTAGCTCATGCGCGGCCACATTGCATTCTATGTAAATTTTGGATACAGTGCATGATCCAAACTCTCTAGGCATTTCCTTCACCTTCTCATAAACAAGCCCACAAACAGCTGTACTAGTGTTGGAATCATTCACAACAATTACTACAACTGAGCAATCTGTTTCCAAATTCACATGATTCAAAGCTAATATGTGTGCCTGGGTAAGGCCAAACAACAAGGCCTGAGCTTCAGCTTCCTCAGCTTCAGTGCATCCATGAAAGCAGCAGCCCGCTGAGAAGACCACCGTACCGGAGCTGTCTCTGCCAATAGCTCCCAGCGCGGCTAATCCTGATGCTCGTATAAAAGAAGCATCAATGTTGATTTTTATGTGATTTCCAGAAGGTTTTGCACATCTAATAGCATGGCAAGGATGACTAGTACGCTGCACTTGAGTTTCATGTATTTTCTGCTTCCCTTTGGCATCATTTGTAATCGGGCTTGGGGCGGATAAACACTCCCAATAGTTTGTCAAAAACACACTGAATCCCGAACAGTAGCCTTACCTTTGTTATGAATGACGTCCTCTCTTAGGTGCCATGCCCTCCACAAAACAAGCATGAACTTTTCCCTCATCTCGCCTGTGCATAAGCACAAGTTTTGCAAGGGCCAATCGGGGGAGAAAATCAAGAGAGATTTACCTTCAGGTAGTTTTCAGATTTTGCACATTTCCTCCCAAAGAGCTCTCTGTTTTATGCAGGTTACAGTAGCATGATGAGCATTTTCAATAGCTGTTCCACAAATATTGCATGTACCATCCAGTTCAAGCGTCCTCTTATGCTTGTTTTCCTTTGTAGGAAGTGAGTCAGTGGCAACCCTCCAGGTGAAGATACGAATCTTGTGTGGTACATTTGCTTTCCAGAACAGATTCCATAAGTACTCCCTGCCTTTATTTGGGTTTGTCGAAGAACCCTCCCTTTGACCGCCTTGCAACGAAATCCCAAGCTGATATGCACTCTTAACCGTGAATGCACCGTTCTTTTCATAATTCCAAGCCAAAGTATCGTCCAAAAGGGTTTGGGGAAGTTTGATCTTACATATTTCTTCGGCATCAAAATTGTAGGACAAATTGTCAATTAGTTGTTTGTTTGACTCATTTGAATGAGGAAGAAGTAATTGATTCACCCACCTTAATCGGCTTCTGTTTTTCATGTATTGTATAGAAAGGCCAGACTGTAAAGGAACCCAGTTGTCACAACACATTTGGATACTCTTTCCATTTCCAACTCTCCAAATCACCCCCTTTTTAAGGAGCTGAAGCCCATATTCGACCCCACGCCACACAGGTGAAGCTTCAAAAGTGAAAACCGTGTCCAACAAGTTACCTTTTGGATAATATCTTGCTTTCAGAACCCTAGCACACAAACTATCTAGTTTTTGTACCAGTCTCCAAGCTTGCTTTGCGAGCAGAGCTTGATTGAACACACGCATATCGCGAAACCCCAGCCCCCCTCGCACTTCGATTTTGTCATTTTCTCCCAGGACATCCAATGAACTCTTCTTTTGTTCTTATCATCCCCCACCAGAAGTCCCTCACCAACTTATCATAATTATCACAGAAGCCGGCACTCATTTTGAAGATACTCATGGTGTGCGTAGGAAGGGCTTGAGCAATTGATTTGACCAAAATGTATTTTGCCCCATAGGACATATATCTTTCTGCCCAGTCCGTAAGCCTCTTAATTAGTGAACCTTTCAACTATTGGTTGGAAGTGAGAGTCCTTCATCCGACCTTCCGGGGTAGGAAGACCAAGGTATTTCTCTTCAAAGGTAGACGAGTTAAGATCCAGGGTATGCATAATCTCCTCTTGGATATGAGCGGGACACACCTTACTGAAAAGAATGGAACATTTTCTTGGGCTCAACAACTAACCCATGTGAGGGAGTCCTAGATTAAGGGGTCTCCGGACAGCCAGACTATATCCTTTGGCCGGACTGTTAGACTATGAAGATACAAGATTGAAGACTTCGTCTCGTGTCCAGATGGGACTCTACTTGGCGTGGAAGGCAAGCTAGGCAATACGGATATGGATATCTCCTCCTTTGTAACCGACCTTGGGTAACCCTAACCCTCTCTGGTGTCTATATAAACCGAAGGGTTTTAGTTTGTAGGGCAACAATCAGAACATACAATCATACCATAGGCTAGCTTCTAGGGTTTAGCCTCTTCGATCTCGAGGTAGATCTACTCTTGTACTACCCATATCATCAATATTAATCAAGCAGGACGTAGGGTTTTACCTCCATCAAGAGGGCCCGAACCTGGGTAAAACATTGTGTCCCCTGCCTCATGTTACCATCCGGCCTAGACGCACAGTTCGGGACCCCCTACCCAAGATCCGCCGGTTTTGACACCGACATTGGTGCTTTCATTGAGAGTTCCGCTGTGCCGTCGCCACCAGGAAGGATGTCTCATCCCGTCTTTAAAGACGTCACTATGGCTAAGGGAGCTTTGGCTATCGGCCAAACTCTCTGGCTAGGTGGTTTTCTTATGACCGCCTGTTCGGCCGCCGCGCCGACGATGACTTCTCGGGTCATCGAAAGTAATCTTCACGTCAACTCGGAACTCGCCGAGCAGTTAGATCCAATGGAGCTCTCTTCCCTGAACGAGCTCTTGGATCACATCGCCGCCCTGGGAGTCGCTACAGACTATGATCAGATTGGGCCTAAACCCGATCTGAGAGAGATCAACTCTCCCCAAGTCACCCATCATGTTGCAGTGGTGGAGGAACAATGCGGCAACCCTTCATCTATCTTAAGGACTAGCTATGTCTGGATTCCCGATCCCTCCAAGCCGGATACCCGCGGAGGGAAGGACGTCACTCAAGACCTGAACCTAGAGTCAGGCAGCGGGCTAGATTTATTGGAAAACATCCATTAATCCAAACTTCCGAGTTCGGAGACTCCTTGGCCCCTGACTCAGATTGGGTGAGGATTCGGGTTCAATTCCACCCACCCACCCAAACATAAGCGATCTATCCCAAATTAGGCAAGAGCCCGAAGAAACAGTACACCATTACTGGGCCAGATTCCTCCTAGTCATGAACAGGATAAAGGACTGCCGCGAGGAAGATGCAATTTCATTCTTCTGCAATAATTGCACGGACAAGGGAATCCTCAACGCCATAAGTCGCCGCGAAATTACACGCTTTGCCAAATGGTGTCCATAGTACGAAAGTACTGTGCGATGGAAAGCGCCTGGAAAATTGAAATAAAATTTTGGGATAATCCGACCCTGAATACAAACCCAGTCCAAAATAAAAGGGTGCATTATCACAATACACCTGGGTTAACTACCAAAAAGAAAAATCCCTCTATGGGGCAAGGAACCGTACTGGAGGGATGGCTCAACGGACCCTGCAAAATTCATAGTACAGCGGATGCAATACCAACGCACAGCCTTAGAGCATGTTGGATACTCCGGCAGGTGGCCAAAAGTGGTGAGGATCTACTCCTCCCAAATACCACAGAGCACCATCCCATGGACAACAATATGGTGTTAACGGTCTTTGAGACCTTTGCGTCAAATAATAGACGCAAGCGAACACTCCGCAACATGGCCGAAATCTGCCACATAGCAGAAATAAATCCTTGGAGTGACACGGCTATTACCTTCAATGCCAGTGACGAACCTAAATTCCGAACAACCCGAGCACCAGTCGCACTGGTCCTTAGTCCAATCGTGGATGGCTTTCGACTCACCAAGGTACTCATGGACGGCGGCAGCGGATTAAACCTCATCTATGAGGAAACTCTTCAAAAGATGGAAATAGACTGGAGCCGCATTGAGCAAAGTAGCACAACCTTTAGAGGAATCATCCCCAGTCGGGAATTACGCTGTGCTAGGAAAATCACACTAGATGTGGTATTTGGCACGCCAGATAATTATAGGCCCGAAGAAATTACTTTCCAAGTGGCCCCGTTCAGCAGCGGATACCACGCTCTATTAGGGCGGGAGGCGTTTACAATCTTCCAAGCCATACCCCATTATGGGTACATGCAGCTCAAAATGCCTGAGCCCAACGGAATCATCACTCTTGCTAGTGATCCGGACATAGCACTCAGCGCCGAAAATAAGACAGCCGCACTGGCCCTTGAGGCACTATCCGAAGCCCTAGCGGCCGAGGAACTAACTGCGCTGCGCTCCATGGTGAACAGGGACGACGTGATACTCGATAAAAGATCCAAGTCCACCTCCTTTAAACCAGCGGATGAAATAGTCAAGTTCCAAGTCCATCCAACAGACCCTACAAAAACACCTTCCATCGGGGCACAATTAAACCCTGATGTCGACGCCGCACTGCGAGAGTTCCTATGCGAGAACTGGGACATTTTTGCCTGGCACCCTTCAGACATGCCAGGAATCCCACGCAGGCTGGCCGAGCACAGCCTAAATATCCTAAAAGGATTCAAGCCAGTCAAGCAGGCTCTTCGGCGTTTCTCCGAACCTAAGGGACAAGCCATGGGAGAGGAACTAGCCAAGCTATTGGAGGCCGGATTCATCAGAGACATAAAACATCTGACTGGCTAGCAAACGTGGTGATGGTACCAAAGAAGGACAAATCCTGGCGCTTGTGCGTCGATTTTAAGGACCTTAACCAGGCCTACCCAAAGGATCCCTTCCCCCTCCCCCGCATCGATCAAATCATCGATGCTACCGCAGGACACGATTCATTGTGTTTCCTCGACGCATACTCTGGCTACCATCAAATTAAAATGGCAGAGCCAGACCAAGCCGCAACGACATTCATCACACCATACGGCCCATTCTGCTTCAACACAATGCCCTTCGGGCTCAAAAACACCGGTGCAACATATCAGCGCATGATTCAAACATGTCTGTCAAACCAGATCGGCAAAACAGTGGAGGCATATGTAGATGACGTGGTCGTTAAAACCAAGCATGTCGAAATTCTAGTAGACGACTTGAGGCTAACATTCGATAACCTCCGAACATATGACATCAAGCTCAATCCGGAAAAATGCGTTTTCGGCGTACCAGCCGGAAAGCTCCTGGGATTCATTGTCTCCAATAGAGGTATTGAAGCTAATCCGGCCAAAATCCGAGCGTTGTCACAGTTGGCTACCCCAACGGACCTCACACAAATACAAAAATTGACTGGATGCGTGGCGGCTCTAAGACGCTTTATCTCCCGCTTGGGAGAAAAGGCATTACCCCTTTATCGCCTCCTCCGGCGCACCGAACACTTCGAGTGGACAGATGCCGCCACGGCCGGACTCAACGAAATAAAAGCCATATTGACAACAAACCCAGTCCTGGCCACGCCAAACATAGGCAAACCAATGCTATTATACATTGCGGCAACTCATCAAGTAGTAAGCGCAGTGCTCGTCGTCGAACGAGAAGCGGACGGACACAAATTCCCCCTTCAAAAGCCGGTTTACTATGTGTCCACTGTCCTTACTCCATGCAAATCACGGTACCCACATTATCAAAAGATAGCGTACGCGGTATTTATGGCATCCCGGAAGCTGCGACACTACTTTCAAGAGTGTTCGATAACGGTAGCCTTGGAAGTACCACTCAATGATATTATAAACAACCGTGACGCGACGGGACGGATTGCCAAATGGGCCATTGAGCTCCTCCCGTTCGACATAACTTACAAGCCACGACGAGCTATTAAATCACAAGTTTTGGCTGACTTCGTCGCTGAGTGGACGGAAGCCAAACTCCCTAAGGAGTACGACACATATTCAAACTGGATCATGCACTTCGACGGCTCCAAAATGTTAGCTGGTCTGGGGGCCAGCGTCGTTTTGACATCCCCAACAGGAGATTCAGTTCAATACATACTACAGATAATGTATACGAACTCCAACAACGCAACCGAATATGAGGCCCTTCTACATGGTCTCCGGATGGCAGTATCCATGGGCATTCAACGCCTAGAGGTGCGCGGGGATTCAAACCTCACGATATCCCAAATAAATGGAGACTTTGATGCCAAGGATCTGAAAATGGCAGCTTATCACAATGCCGTCCTAAAAATGTCAGCTCGGTTCGAGGGGCTCGAATTTCACCATGTGGCTCGGGAAAACAATCAGGCGGCGGATATCCTCACCCGCATCGGCGCAAAACGCGACGCGGTCCCTCCCAACATATTCCTGGAAAGGCTCTTCAAACCATCCATAGCATGGGAAGGGGACACCGGTAACAACAGTCCGGACCCGGCCAAAATACCCGATACCGAACTCTCTGACACAATCGGTGGCTCCGCCACCGAAATAACACATTCAGCCCACGAAATAATGGCCATTATTGCCTCATGGACAGAACCATTCCTGGCCTACCTAACTTGACAGGAACTTCCGGAGGACCAAAATGAGGCACACTGCATAGTGCGATGATCCAAGGCCTACAGGGTCCATGAGGGAGAATTGTACAAAAAAAGCGCTACCGGAGTCCTTCAAAGGTGCATCTCCGAAGAGGAAGGGCGGAACCTTTTGGCAGAAATTCACGCCGGACTCGGCGGTCATCACGCCGGAGCCCGGGCTCTGGTAAGCAAGGCCTTCCGTACAGGATTCTATTGGCCAACGGCCCGGGAAGATGCACAGGACTTGGTCCAACGTTGCGCCGGTTGCCAGCTCTTTGCAAATGAAAGCCACATGCCACCCACCGCCCTCCAAACAACCCCCATTACATGGCCCTTCGTGGTATGGGGGCTTGACATGGTTGGACCCCTTAAAGGGGGAACCCACAAGAAAAAAATACTTATTGGTCATGGTGGATAAATTCACCAAATGGATAGAGGCTAAACCGGTTAAAACAGCCGAATCCGGACCGGTGATAGATTTCATATCCGGGGTTGTACACCGTTACGGCGTCCCCCACAGCATCATCACTGATAATGACACGAACTTCACGGCCAACGAGGTAAAACTCTGGTGCAGCAAAATGGGCATCAAGCTCGATTATGCTTCAGTTTATCACCCACAAACCAACGGTCAAGTCGAACGAGCAAATGGTCTTATAATGAGCTGCATTAAACCCAGATTAGTGCGCTCCTTAACGGAGTCTAACATGCACTGGGTAGAGGAGCTCGACTCCATACTCTGGGGGCTGCGGACCACGCCGAATCGTAGTACCGGATATACACCGTTTTTTATGGTGTACGGCGCAGAGGCAGTCCTGCCTTGTGACATAATTCATGACTCACCTCGAGTGCGCATGTATGAAGAAAGAGAAGCCGAGCTCGATCGGCAGGATAGTATGGACACCTTGGAGGAAGAGCGTGACGTAGCCAAAGCTCGTTCCGCATTTTACCAGCAACAGGCTCGCAGATACCAAATCAGAGAAGTACGGGCCAAAACTTATAACGTTGGCGAACTAGTTCTACGACTGTCGGATAAGAAAAAGAACAAGCTCGAGCCCAAATGGGAAGGTCCCTTCATTATCGACCAAGTCCTGACCGCTGGAGTGTACCGACTGCGGGATGCATCAACTAGTCGACTCGAGCCGAACCCATGGAACGCAGCCAGGCTTCGGAGATTCTACGCCTAGCACCGGACTCTATGTTAGTCCCCTCCCTTTGTCCATTTTCCGCATATGCATCATTTTTCTTGTTTCCCTTTCTTTCTTTTATTTCTCTAGGCCTTCAAGGGTCACCTTGTGCCTCACTCGTACATTACAGATGCGCTAGCCGCACTCTTCATATCTAGGGGCTTCTTTCACAGAAGCTTAAATTATTTACCTGGGCCTCACGCCCAACACATGTGTTATACTTCTGCATGTACCTTTTTTCACCATTATATGCATCGATATGACTTAAGTTTTGGCCAAGCTGGGTTGCCTGGCTCTCGTATTTATGCCCTACGTTCTCGTTAATTCGGCTAGGGCATAAGGGGAGCACCTCTGCGATTGTTACCGCCGGGTCAGCCGGACATGTACCTCAGACTGGGTGAAGCCGAAAGCTAGCGTTCTTAAGGGAATATTCGGTCGGTGAACAAAAGATGACTTTTTATTATCCATATCCGCCCCCATATGCTTTTTCTGCGCTTCTTATTGCAGTCCGGACATGCACTTTAGGGCATGCTTACCCAGGGAAAGGAACCCTTAACGGAACTATTCTCCCTGGAAGATGTTTCTTACTACCCATGTAATATAACATAACTAGTTGGGCACTTGTCTGATAAAGCACTAATGACCCCTACGCCTGGTCTCCACGCATGCCCCGGTTCTTACATAACCGAGAGGGTATTCGGATACACTCCGGACCGTCGGGTCCCGAGGTTGAAGCGAAAAGGTCCGCCACAACAAACGATCTACAATCCGGATAGAAGGCATTATACATGTCACTTTAAAATTACATTGTCAATTTGACTGGTTGAATTCCTCTTCAATACCATCCAATAGGCTGTCTAGTCTATAGTCCTGTTGGGAATACTTTGCGGCCAATTCTACTTGGCCGTACACTAAGCTCACAGGGATCTCCTTCCCATCAGGCCCCACAGGTCCGACTTCGGCCATGTGGTTCGGGTCAGCCTTCGTGTACCGTGTCTTCACCATTGCCCAGGCTTCCCTGGCGCCCTGAAGGCAGGCCGATATCTTCCATAATCGGAAGCGCCGCCGCGCTCCCTTCGCTTTTCTGCAAGCTCTCCAAGGCCTTCGGGTATGGAGACGGATGGCCACAAGGCCTGGGCGATGCCTTGCATCACCTGCCGAACTCGTTCGTGCAGCTGTGAGAGCTTGGGAAGAAGGTCACCCGTTGAACCGGGCATTTCCTCGGCAGGACGACATGTTAGCATACCTACAGACATAACTCTGTCAGCCAGCTTCCTTGCCGAACTCTTTTTCAAAGTTTGTTCAAGCACTTACTAAATATGTCGCGTCGAAGCCGCCGATTCTCCTTAACAGAGTCTGACAGTTGGGCACGAACATATTTTAGTTCCACGCCCAGCTTGGTGTTGGCATCTAGGAGATCATTCTTCTCCTGCCTCACCCTTGTAAGCATGCTCTCACCGGCCTTCAGCTGGCGTAGGAGCTGTTGCTTATCTGGATTTACTCCAGCATGATCTGCAATTTTATCATGAGATCTGCATATACGCCGCATTCTATATGATACTTATCATTCGAAGGATATGTTACCAGATGGGGTCTCTTTGGGCTCCCCTGCTGCGGCCAGTGCGGCCTGAAGTTGGGCTTTGCACTCTTCCAGCTCCTGGGATAGTTGAGTATTCTTTTCCGTAAGAACCTGCATAACAAATGATCCTTAAATCAGTTATCCTAACTGTTTCAAGTCTCAGGGGCTACTGATATATATAATCACCAAATTTTCTCACCCGTATGTCTTTTACATACTGCTCCGTGGCTCTGGCTAGACCATTTTGAGCGGCACGGAGGTACGCGTCTCCCGAGTTGAAGGCATCCAATGCCTCTTGGGAGAAACAAGCGTCACGAAGAACAGTCCGGCGACGCCTGTGGTTCATGGCACTTTCCACCTCGGAATTGGTGGCGGACAGTTTATCCGCATCCTCTGTCGGAGGAGCACCCGGCGCACGCCTCGCATTTGTTCCCGCCTCCGAATCCGGCCTTGGAGCCTGGCTGGTGGAGGCGCGATTGGTAGCCTCTCCGGGTATAGTCCGGCGAGCGCTCTTTTTCCTGAAAAGAAGGCATGGGTGTTAGTATGCCTCTGAGAATAATGTCTTGTAATAAAGACGGCGCGCCATACCGCTGCGCCGATGTCTCAATCCGGACTGCGGATCTTTTCAGCCTGCCTGGCCTCGCGGCCCCTTGTTCGCTAGTCGCCGCAGGCTCGGCCTTCCGCCTCGAGGACCTCCCCTGCAAAACACGGCTGTTATACGACAATAAAAAAAACGCGAGGACGTATCCCCTTTCGAAGTGCTGGGACTTCGGTCTCAGTCACCTGTGAGGCTGGAAGTAGCCCAGGGTAATCGTCCGTAATGGCCACCAAAGCGTTGTCGTTACTCGATTGGTAAAATACCCCATCGATCAGCTCCACAGATATATCCAGATCCTCCTGGGAGGCCGGGTCAAGGGACCGTCCAGGGTCCTCGGGTTGTGGAGGAGGGCTGTTTATCTCCTCTACAGCCTGGCACAGCTCCTGCGATGAAATTGCTAGACTGAATACTTAACTACGGGAATACGAAACGGATGGGCGAGAAAAAGTCTCCGCTTACCCAGCTCGGAGGATTGTACATAGAAAATCCGCCCTGCGGGTTGACATGAAGGAATTCCTCGTCTTCTCCCTTGTACAAAGTGGATAATATCTTTATTAAATCAGCAGCCGATCCCGGCCCTTTGCGGCCGTGGCGGGTGGCGTCATCCTCCCCGTTGAAATCCCACATGGGGTGGCCTCTATATTGAAGCGGCTGCACCCTCCGCATAATACATATGGCCATGACCTCGATCATGGTAAATCCGGATCGAGCTAAAAAACTTATCCGGCTCATCAGGTAAAGAACATCCCTGTCATCTTCCTCCAGGGAGCTCCATGGATGCCAGCTCCGGCGCTTCTTTAAAGGGGCGTTGTCGAACTCAGGAAGGCCGATTCTAATAGGATTCGGGAGGGGGACGTCTTCTATATAAAACCATTCTGAAGGCCAGTCTTTGGACGTCTTCTTTGGGGTTCTGGACAGGTATCCGGTCCCAGCAATACGCCACACTTCGGCTCCGCCCACTTGATATATTGACCCCTTCTGAGAACGGGACACAAGGCAGAACAGCTTTCTCCACAGAGCGAAATGAGCCTCACAGCCCAAAAATAACTCGCAAAACGAATCCCGCGATATGCAGCATGGAGGCAGGCGTAAGGTTATGCAACTGGAGGCTGTAGAACTCGAGGAGCCCCTGGAGAAACGGATGAATTGGAAATCCAAGCCCTCTTACCAAATAAGGGACAAGGCATACCCGCTCTCCCTTGGAGGGATTGGGAAGGCTCTCCGCTTCCTCTCCGCCATTATAGGTGGAAAGCCCGGCTCGAACCGGGACCATGTACGCTGGGGGAAGAAATCCCTTGGTCTGAAGCATCACTAATTTGCTGTGCGGGACAGAACATCTCTCCCAATCTCCAGGCTTGGGGCTAGGGAAGCGAGAGGAGGAGCTGCGTCGACCGGCCATGATGGAATGGATCTCTGTCGAATGCGCTCCGATGAAGGCTCGCCAAGGGAGGATGGTGTGATTTTGATCTGAATCCTCGTCTTTTTAATAGGCAGCTCATTCGCACAGCTAGGGGGGTAAATGTAAAAACACCCTGGCTCTTCACATTCGCTCGATACGTGGAAAGTGGCCATTATTGGGTGTAGAAGCCAAGGAGTGCAACATTCACAAGAGGCCGGACACTATTTCGACAGGTACACGAAATTTGGAGAGGAACCCGCCTTGCAATGCCGAAGACAATACTGCACACCGGACTCATCGTCATTGTAGCCTGGTTCGGGGGCTACTGAGGGAGTCCTGGATTAAGGGGTCTCCGGACAGCCGGACTATATCCTTTGGCCGGACTGTTAGACTATGAAGATACAAGATTGAAGACTTCGTCTCATGTCCGGATGGGACTCTACTTGGCGTGGAAGGCAAGCTAGGCAATACGGATATGGATATCTCCTCCTTTGTAACCGACCTTGTGTAACCCTAACCCTCTCCGGTGTCTATATAAACCGAAGGGTTTTAGTACGTAGGACATTAATCACAACATACAATCATACCATAGGCTAGCTTCTAGGGTTTAGCCTCTCCGATCTCGAGGTAGATCTACTCTTGTACTACCCATATCATCAATATTAATCAAGCAGGACGTAGGGTTTTACCTCCATCAAGAGGGCCCGAACCTGGGTAAAACATTGTGTCCCCTGCCTCCTGTTACCATCCGGCCTAGACACACAGTTCGGGACCCCCTACCCGAGATCCGCCGATTTTGACACCGACACCATGCCTTTCTGGAAAACATTGAGGGCCGACTTGACGCTTGTTGCTTGATCCCCGGTTGCCTTGAAAAATAGTAAACTGTCATCCGCGAACAGGAGATGGGATATTCCTGGAGCGCCCTTGCCACCTTCAGGGGGTAATATTCGAGATAGAGCATTCAGCTTCAAGTGCACGGGATAAGCCTTCGGCCACAAACAAGAATAGGTAGGGGCTCAAAGGATCTCCATGTCTCAGCCCTCTCGAAGGGTAGAAAGAGTCCAACACTTCACCATTTAATTTAACAGCATATCTAACAGACCGGGCGCAGGACATTATCCATGAAACCCATTTCTGACAAAACCCATACTTTAACAACACTTCTTCAAGGTATTTCCATTCCTTGAAGAAGCACTCAAAGGCGATAATGAAACCTTTCTTGGTGGAATGGAAATGAAGGCACTTTGGGATTCTGAGATTAGTTCATCCAGGAAAGGTTTGAGTCGATTCACCAAACATTTTGAAATGATTTTGTAGATCACGTTACATAAGCTGATCGGCATGAAGTCTTGTAAATTTTTAGGCGATTTTCCTTTAGGGATAAGAACAATCACAGTATTGTTAATGTCCTCAAGCATTATGCCATTTGCAAAGAAGTTTTTCACCATTGCAATCACATCATGTTTCAACTCAGCCCAATTCCTCTAGAAAAATCTCGCAGGAAAACCGTCTCTACCGGGAGCCTTTAGGGGCCCAATTTGAAACAATGCATCACTTATCTCATCATCATAAAACTCACGACAAAGCGCCTCATTCATCTCCTCAGAAACTTTATCATTAAAGAGGTTAAGCAAAGCTTCTGGTTCCACATCATCGTCAACTTCACAAAGTTTCTTGAAAAAAATTTGTTGTCAACAAAGCAATCTGCTTTTTTCCTTGAACCCAGTTACCATCTGCATTTTTCAACTTGCTAATATAATTTTTCTTTTGACACCGAGTAGCCTTGCGCTGAAAATATTTAGTATTCTGTTCACCCTCCTGGTTACTAATAACCCAAGAATGTTGACGCCATAACATCTCTTCCCTATACAAGTACTCATCTAATTCTCTCGAACATTCATGGATTTGCTCATCCCTTCTGTTTGAAGGTGACATATCCCACGATTTGTCAAGCTTCTGCGACAGTTTATGTACTTTGTATCTAACTGATCTGAATTTCCTCCTGCTCCATCCTTGCAAATCTTGTTGCACACTTTTTAATTTATGTGCCACTTTGTCCAATCCAGGGCCCTGCACGTTGCTACTATTCCAGGACTTTTTAATTTCATCCATCAGGGAAGGATCCCTCTCCCAGATGTACTCATACATGAAAGGCCTCGGACCACCCCACTCCTTTGCCTGATCAGGGAAACTTAGTAGGAGCGGGAGGTGGTCAGACCTTTGAGTAGTTATGTGAGTAACAGTAGCATGTTTGAACAAATCTTGCCAACATGAGGTAGCCGTAGCACGATCAATTCTGGCCTTAACATTATTAATACCTCACTGCTTGTTGTTATAAGTACAAGGCTTACCTTTGAAGCCCAGGTCATGCATGTTACAAAAACTGAGCACACTACGGAACCTCGCCATTTGCCCTTCAGATCTTCTAGTCATGGAGAAATGTTTAGATTGCCACATCGTATCATTAAAGTCACCGATCATCAGCCACAGTTCATTGGCCATTGTTTTACTCCTTCTCAGAAGGGACCACATGTGGTGCCTATCTTGAGCTCTTGGTTCACCATAGACAAAAGTACCACACCATGACGGGCCATGTGGATCATAAGGCACTAACACATCAAAATAACGGGGGCCATACGACAAACACTTTATTTTTATTGACTCATCCCAATACAAGGCAATGCTCGCACCTTTGTCCTTACCATCATGCGTAAGGCAGTGCTTCAGTCCTAGTCTCCACTTTATTCTCTTCACTTTCTCCTCACATTGTCGAGTTTCTGACAGGAAAACGATCTTTGGGCAATGAGTGTGTACGAGGCGCACAAGTTCTTAAACTGTCCGGGTTGCCCCAAACCCCGATAGTTCCAGCTAAGGAGACTCATGTCTCCTGACGGGCGTCGCCACTCGCGCCCGTCAGAGTACCGATGGCCCCAGGATTGGTTGCCACCTTTCCACCTTTCTGGCCTATGCCTTACTTCTCCTCCTGACCGCTACATAACTTCTTTCTGCTTACAAGTTTGCCTGAGAAACTCTCACTCTCAATTATCTCTCCATATAGAGCTCTATCCTACCTTTTGCCTAGAGCAGATTGCACAATCTTTACAGCCCTACTTTCAGTTACATTTACACTGGATTCAGAGCAACTATGCCCCCTACGTCCACTGCTTGTTACTCTTGAACCAACAATACCTTTACCACCATTCTTGGTGTCAACATTACTTGGTATTGTACTCCCCGAAGCAAAAGGCTTATCTTTGAGAGTGCTTAGGTGTTCCTTGTCTTCATCAGGATCAACCTTTGAGTCCTCCAGCAACTGTTTTTCCACTACACGAATTGTGAGAGGACTTCCATCATCCCCCGGGGCGATATGAGTGTTGTTGTTTGGGTTCTGGGTGCCAATTGCAGAAGGATCGAGGTTGCTGGTGTTGGTGAAGGGTGGCATATCCCCTCCTGTTGCTGCCCCATACAACATCTTGGGGTCATGCACTACCACATCAACCTTATCCAGCACATGCCTAGAGCCGGTGCCGATAGGTACAGGCACATTCCCCGTCGACGGGGGTAGGGTCTTCGGTGGTGTTGGAGACTCCATAGCATTTGTTTCATCAGCTTTGCCTATGGGTGTAGCCTTAGCATCGGTGACAACTTGAGTTCCTTCATCTTGCACCTTCTGGCTTGCATCAGTTTCCATCTCATCACCCATCGAGAGGCGATCAACACCATCCCGCACTTGCTCCATGGCCAACAACACCACGGCCTAGAAGACAGGCTTGGGAGCACGTGTTAAGGCATATCTCTCTCGATGTAGTTTTGGTGATTGATGACAACATATTTGCGGACTAACCTTGTGCGTTGAGTGTTTCAGAGATTCATCCTTTGGCTCGAGACGATTTCTCTCCCCTCGGAGTGTTTTTCAAGACGGTGTAGCTCTTTGGTTTCTTGTTGGTGGACTAGTTTCTTAGGAGTCACGGTACTATCAAGAGGGGGTCCGCTTTGGTTTGGCTAGGGTGGAATCATCATGTACACTTTCGTTTCACACCGTCTGGGCCTTCCCGCGTCGTTGGAGGTCTTTACCCTGCAGATTGAGCTGTCTTTAGCCCCAGCGGTAGTACCGCGGTGCCCAGCGGTAGTACCGCTTGTGGTCCTCAGCGGTAGTACCGCTGCGGTACCGGGCCACTACCGCCTCGACTCGAGGGGGGCATTCTCATGTCGGGTTGAGCGGCACCTGCAGCGGTTGTAGGTGCAGTAGTACTGCTCCAGAGCGGTAGTACCGCCCTACCACCGCGGCAGTACCGCGCTAAGCCCGTCCGGCAGTACCACGTTGGGCCAGTCCCTCCTCTGTCTTCTAGTCCTCTCTGCTGGGCGGTAGTACCGTAGGTGGGAGCTGTAGTACCTCTGGGTCCAGCGGTAGTACTGATGAAGCTATGTACCTAGGGTAGGGTCATGGACCTGTCCAGCATACCCTCCCCAAGGACATCTTTACATAGAATCAGAAGCAGTCGAAGAGAAATCATCATCCACTCGACCGTGGAGATGCGCTCACTTGACCACCTTGAAGACACTCGACCACCAGAAGATGAAGAACCCTCCACTCTGCAACGGTTAGGACTTAAACCATAGCATTATGAGCATTTATGACATTTACTGTAGACGTTACCAGTAACGCCTTTCCTTTATGAGAATTGAACTCTGTGTAACGGAGGGGAGCTGGGGTCTTGGCGCACTCTATATAAGCCACCTCCCTCCTCTGGGATAGGGGTTCGCACTTTTGTAAACACACACACACATATAATCCAGTCGACCGCCTCAGGGCACCGAGACGTAGGGTTGTTACTTCCTCCGAGAAGGTCCTGAACTCGTAAAACTCGTGTGTACAACTACTCCATAGCTAGGATCTTGCCTCCTCATACCTACCCCCCATTCTACTGTCAGTCTTTGATCCACCACAGTTGGCGCCCACCTTGGGGCAGGTGTCTTAGTGACTTATTGGAGAAGTTGCAATTTTTCCGATCCCCATCATCATGGTTCCAGGCGGAGGTTTGGCTGAGGGCCGCGAGATCCGTGTCGGCGCGCTCGTGTTTGTCGCCGACGACTTCGCTTGGCTTCAGGAGGCACCACTCGACGTCGACGCGCTCCCCGCCCGCGGGGCGACGCACTTTCACGCGTGCGTCCGTGGCGTCCTCCTGCGGCAACCATCGACCCAGTACTAGTCGACTCCAACAGCTTTCCCTTTCCCTGCGACCCGCCGGAGCAAGCGCACCAGCCGATCGAGGATTCAACGGTGGGTGAAGCATGCGGTGGCCCGCCAGTCGGCCACCCCTCAAGTCGTGGCGCTCGAGCCCGACGAGTCTCTCTACGGCCTGTTCGATCTGTCGACTGGCTCCGTAGAGACTGCATCCGAGTGCGGCAGCAATGACTCGGCAGCGGAAGTCCTGATGGTCAATGGACCACGCGGTCCTCCTTGCTTCGATCGTGAAGACGGAGGTGACGGGAATGGCGATCCGTCGCGCGTTCACGAGGAGTACCGCCCCGAGCCTCTCTCCTCGCAGCAGACAGAAGAACTTTGTCGCCGAAACATGGATGCCCTGCATACTCCTATAGTTGGAGAAACGCCCGAGGCCCAGGCCTTGGAACAAGCTCGCTTGGCCAATCTGGCTGAGCGCACTCGGCTGGAGAACCTACAGCGCGCACTCGACGATCGCGCTCGTCAACATGCTCCTGAGTCCAGCCGATGCCAACTTTTTCCACCTCCGGCTCAGGTATACTGGACACCGATCCAAAACCTAGCAGTTGCTGCCCGGATAGCAGAGTCGATTCAACCTTCCCAGTCAGAAGCTGGCCGAGGTCTGGCGCAGATCAGGGCCTTGCTCCGGGCAGCAGGAAAGCAGAATACGGTCGTGTCTCAGTCGCGGGATAGGATCCATAGCAGATCTGTGGTCGCAGATACGGTCCAGTCGGCCCATAGCCCGAGATCGCCCCCAAGGCGTGAGGGACGTGGAGAGCGGCGTGATCAATACAGAAACCAGGAGCAGTATGATCGTCGAGCCGATCGCAATGGTCGCCGTCGAGTGCCCACGCCTCCTCCAAGGAGTGGGTCATACGTGCCGCGGACACATGAAGACAGGCGCCCTAACAGCGTCGGAAGAGGTATTCCAGTCGACCCCAGGGAGCCAGGCTTTGATGCGAGATCTATTCTCGTATAAGGCTTGGTCGACAGAAACAGAGCTCACCGAGATGGTCATGACAGAGGCCCGCAAACCAGCAATAGGGTGCATGTCTCTGGCCCAGAGTGCTTCAGCAGAGCTATCAGAGCTGCAGTGATTCCCCCCAACTTCAGGTTGGCGACTGGAGTCAGTAAGTTCACCGGAGAGTCCAAGCCTGACACCTGGCTCGAAGACTACCGAGTGGCTGTCCAGATTGGTGGCGGCAATGATGAGGTGGCCATGAAACACCTTCCTCTGATGTTGGAGGGCTCGACTAGGGCGTGGCTGAATCAGTTGGCACCTGGCAGCATCTATACTTGGGAAGATCTCGCCCGGGTGTTTGTCAGAATGTTTGAGGGTACTTGCAAGTGGCCAGCAGGTTTCTCGAAGACTACCGAGTGGCTGTCCAGATTGGTGGCGGCAATGATGAGGTGGCCATGAAACACCTTCCTCTGATGTTGGAGGGCTCGGCTAGGGCGTGGCTGAATCAGTTGGCACCTGGCAGCATCTATACTTGGGAAGATCTCGCCCGAGTGTTTGTCAGAACGTTTGAGGGTACTTGCAAGCGGCCAGCAGGTTTGACAGAATTACAGTGTTGCGTCCAGAAACCGAATGAAACTTTGAGAGATTATATCCAGAGGTGGATCACCCTGCACCACACGGTGGAAGATGTGTCTGATCATCAGGCAATTTGTGCTTTCAAGGAAGGCGTCAGGTACCGGGAGTTGAACTGAAATTCGGTCGGACAGGAAACATGACTCTGACTCGGATGATGGAAATCGCCACCAAGTATGCCAATGGTGAAGAGGAGGAGCGACTGCGGAGCGGCAAGCACAAAGCAGTCGCCCACGAAGCCGGAGGAGGAAACTCCAGTCGGAAACAAAAACGCAAGGCCGAACCAGCTGCTCCGGGTGAGGCCTTGGCTGTGGTTCAAGGAAAGTTCAAGGGGAAGCCCAAAGGGCCGTGGAACCCCAAGAAAGTAAAAGATCAAGATGGAAATGACGTGTTGGATCTGCCGTGCCATATCCACACTAAAAAAGACGAAGAAGGTAATTTCATTTACCCGAAGCATACCACTCGACAGTGTCGGCTCCTGATCCAGCAGTTCCGAGAGAAACAACCCAAGGAAAAGGAGAAGGAGGCAGACAAGGCTGAGAGTGAAGGGGAAGATGATGATGGTTATCCTCATGTGAATTCCACTCTGATGATTTTTGCTGATGTTGAAAACAAGAGTCGATTGAAAGTCATCAACAGAGAAGTGAACATGGTCGCTCCGGCGACACCCAGTTACTTGAAATGGTCGCAGACTGCCATTACATTCGACCAGTCTGATCACCCAGCGCACATCACCACCCCTGGGAGGCAAGCGCTAGTGGTCGACCCGGTGGTCCAAGGCACTCGACTGACAAAGGTCCTGATGGACGGTGGCAGTGGCCTGAACATTCTGTATGCAGAAACGTTGAAAGGAATGGGCATTCCGATGTCCGGACTCAGTGAAAGCCATATGAGTTTCCATGGGGTCATCCCCGGCAAGAAGGCTGCGTCCCTCGGTCAGATTGCACTCGACGTGGTTTTCGGTGATGCCAAAAATTACCGCAAAGAAAAGTTGACGTTTGAAGTCGTGGATTTTCAGAGTGCATATCATGCAATTCTGGGCAGGCCGGCTTATGCACGATTCATGGCTCGACCTTGTTACGTGTACCTCAAACTGAAGATGCCTGGTCCCAGAGGAGTGATCACTATCTCTCGTAATCGGAAAAAGGTGGAAGAGTGTTTCTAGAAGGGCTCAAAGATCGCCGATGCCCAGATGGCCGTGGCAGAATTGCAAGAATACCAGAAAATGCAAACCCGAGTGCCTTGTTGTGAGCCAAGAAGCCAGCCATGGATTCAACATTCCAGTCGTCTGGTGAGGCGAAGTCTGTTCACATCCACCCGACAGACCCCAATGCAGCTCCGACCCACATTTCGACCACACTCGACTCCAAATAGGAAGAAGCGCTCATCCAGTTCCTCCGTGAGAACTGGGACATCTTTGCATGGAAACCTTTTGACATGCCAGGTGTTCCCAGGGGACTGGTTGAGCATTGTTTGAGAGTCGACCCGAAAGTGAAACCAGTCAAAGAGCATCTTCGATGGTCCGCCGTCCAGAAAAGAAAAGCACTGGACGAAGAGGTGGCTCAACTTTTGGCAGCTGAGTTTATCCGAGAGATTTACCACTCTGAGTGGTTAGCCAATGTTGTCATGGTCCCAAAGAAAGATGACTCACTCCGCATGTGCATCGATTTCAAGCATATCAATCGGGCCTGCCCGAAAGATCACTTCCCTCTCCCTTGCATTGATCAGATAGTCGACTCGACTGCTGGGTGCGAGCGTTTGTCCTTTTTGGATGCCTACTCCGGGTACCACCAGATCCGTCTGTACGGACCCGACAAAATAAAGACAGCTTTTATCACCCCGTTCCGGTGCTTCTGTTATGTCAGAATGCCATTCGGCTTGAAGAACGCCGGAGCCACATTTATGCGAATGATTCAGAAGTGCCTGCTCACTCAGATTAGTCGGAATGTGGAAGCATACATGGATGACATTGTGGTCAAGTCACGTAAAGGTTCCGACCTGCTGACCGACCTCGCTGAAACCTTTGCAACCTCAGAAGGTATGATATTAAGCTCAATCCATCAAAGTGCATGTTTGGAGTTCCAGGCGGAAAGTTGCTCGGTTTTCTTGTTTCCGAATGAGGAATTGATGCTAACCCAGAGAAAGTAGGTGCTATACTCCGAATGACACGCCCTGTGCGTGTGCATGATGTCCAGAAGCTTACTGGTTGCTTGGCCACCCTAAGTCGATTCATTTCTCGCCTCGGTGAAAAGGCGCTGCCTCTTTACCGACTAATGAAGAATCAGATAAGTTCGAGTGGACTCCAGAAGCTGATACAACATTTGCAGAGCTAAAAGCCCTGCTTTCCACCCAGCTGGTGCTTGCTGCTCCAATTAGCAAAGAGCCTCTTTTGCTTTATATAGCAGCCACTGGACAAGTCGTCAGTACAGTACTTACGGTCGAGCGGGAAGAAGAAGGAAAAGCTTACAAAGTTCAACGCCCAGTTTATTATATTTTTGAAGTCCTGACCCCGTCAAAGTAGAGATATCCTCACTATCAGAAGCTTGTCTATGGAATTTACATGACCATGAAGAAGGTTGCACACTACTTCTCAGATCACTCTGTTACAGTCGTCAGTGACGCTCCATTGTCAGAGATTCTGCACAACAGGGATACAACTGGTCGAGTGGCAAAATGGGCGATTGAACTCCTTCCCTTGGATATCAAGTTTGAGGCAAAGAAAGCTATCAAGTCCCAAGCAATAGCAGATTTCCTCGCCGAGTGGATCGAACAGCAACTGCCGACTCAAGTTCACTCTGAGCACTGGACCATGTTCTTTGACGGATCCAAGATGTTGAACGGTTCTGGTGCTGGAGTAGTTCTGGTATCCCCCCGAGGAGACAAGCTCAGATATGTCCTCCAGATTCACTTTGATTCCTCCAACAATGAAGCAGAATATGAAGCACTCCTGTATGGGTTGCGCATGGCCATCTCACTCGGCGTCCGTCGCCTCATGGTCTATGGCGACTCAGATTTGGTAGTTAATCAAGTGATGAAGGAGTGGGACGTCAGAAGCCCAGCCATGACTGGTTACTGCAACACAGTGAGAAAGCTTGAGAAGAAGTTCGAGGGGTTAGAACTCCACCACATCCCCCGATTAAAAAATCAAGCAGCCAATGAATTGGCAAAGATAGGTTCCAAGAGAGAAGCCATTCCCAGCAATGTGTTCTTGGAGCATATTCACACGCCGACAGTTCAGGAAGACACTTTCACTGAAGAGCCCCCACAACCCAAGAGCGCCACGGATCCGACTGAAGTCGAGGTCCCAGCTATGGTCGACCTAATCATGGAGGTTCTGGCCATTACTCCCGATTGGACGGTGCCCTACATTGCGTACATCCTCAGGAAAGAGCTCCCAGAGGATGAAGAAGAAGCTCGACAGATCGTCCGCCGATCTAAAGCTTTTACTGTGATAAGAGGGCAGCTGTTCAGACAAAGTGTGACTGGAGTCGGTCAGAAGTGCATAACACCAGAGGAAGGTCGAATGATCCTCAATGACATCCACTCGGGGACCTGTGGCCACCATGCGTCCTCTCGGGCCATCGTGGCTAAAGCATACCGAGCTGGATTCTATTGGCCATGAGCAAATGAGATGGCGAAAGATATAGTCGATAGATGTGAAGGCTGTCAATTTTACTCCGATATGTCTCACAAGCCAGCGTCAGCCCTGAAGACCATTCCCCTCGTCTGGTCCTTTGCTGTTTGGGGACTGGATATGGTTGGACCGCTGAGGACCGGCAGAAGCGGCTTCACTCACGTGCTCATTGCAGTCGACAAGTTTACCAAATGGATCGAAGCCAAACCTATCAAGAACCTTGACGCTAGCACCGCTGTCAGTTTTATCAGAGAATTGACATTCAGATATGGAGTCCCACACAGCATCATCATGGACAACAGATCGAACTTCGATTCCGATGAGTTCAGAATTTTCTGCGCCTCTCAGGGCACTCGAGTCGACTATGCTTCTGTTGCTCACCCATAGTCGAACGGACAAGCAGAAAGAGCCAATGGCCTAATTCTCAAAGGACTGAAGCCCCGACTGATGCGTGATCTCAAACACGCAGCAGGTGCTTGGGTTGATGAACTTCCGTCAGTTCTGTGGGGTTTAAGGACAACTCCTAATCGGTCGACTGGAAGAACTCCTTTCTTCTTAGTCTATGGAGCCGAAGCTGTTCTGCCAAGTGACTTGCTCCACAACGCGCCCCGAGTTGAACTCTTCTCCGAAGCAGAAGCAGAGCAGGCCCGGCAGGATTCAGTTGATCTCTTAGAGGAGGAAATAGAGATGGCCTTGATCCGCTCGACCATTTATCAGCAAGATTTGCGTTGATTCCACGTCAGGAATGTGAGGGGTCGGGCCTTTCAAGAAGGAGACTTGGTTCTTCGAGTGGATCAGCAGAAACCACACAAGCTCGCTCCAACTTGGGAAGACCCCTTCATCGTCACCAAAGTTCTCCACAACGGAGCATACCATCTTTACAGTATCGAGCATCAGAAAGACGAGCCACGAGCTTGGAACGCGGAGCTGCTCCGCCCCTTTTATACTTAAACACTCGTTTGAATAAAATGTAATAAGCAACACCTTTTGTAATTCGTTTATCAAAGACAAGAGCTTACGGTTCTCTCATTCGATTGTGTTGTTCTTATTTACTCCTGAAATCCCCCAGTGGGTGGGCTTAGTCGCGAATCCGTTCCGCCTAAGTTCGAAAAAATCCTACCAAGTGGAGAGCAATCCTCCCACTTGGGGCTTAGCTGCAGTCGAGCACTCACCTAAGTTCTCTCACTAAGAGGCTTAACGGCAGTCCAGCACTCGCCTAAGTTTGAAAAAATCCTACCGAGTGGAGAGCAGTCCTCCCACTCGGGGGCTTAGCTGCAGTCGAGCACTCGCCTAAGTTCTCTCACTAAGAAGCTTAACGGCAGTCCAGCACTCGCCTAAGTTTGAAAAAATCCTACCGAATGGAGAGCAATCCTCCCACTCGGGGGCTTAGCTGCAGTCGAGCACTCGCCTAAGTTCTCTCACTAAGAGGCTTAACGGCAGTTCAGCACTCGCCTAAGTTTGAAAAAATCCTACCGAGTGGAGAGCAGTCCTCCCACTCGGGGGCTTAGCTGCAGTCGAGCACTCGCCTAAGTTCTCTCACTAAGAGGCTTAACGGCAGTCCAGCACTCGCCTAAGTTTGAAAAAATCCTACCGAGTGGAGAGCAGTCCTCCCACTCGGGGGCTTAGTTGCAGTCGAGCACTCGCCTAAGTTCTCTCACTAAGAGACTTAACGGCAGTCCAGCACTCGCCTAAGTTTGAAAAAACCCTACCGAGTGGAGAGCAGTCCTCCCACTCGGGGCTTAGCTGCAGTCGAGCACTCGCCTAAGTTCTCTTACTAAGAGGCTTAACGGCAGTCCAGCACTCACCTAAGTTTGAAAAAATCCTACCGAGTGGAGAGCAGTCCTCCCACTCGGGGGCTTAGCTGCAGTCGAGCACTCGCCTAAGTTCTCTCACTAAGAGACTTAACGGCAGTCCAGCACTCGCCTAAGTTTGAAAAAACCCTACCGAGTGGAGAGCAGTCCTCCCACTCGGGGCTTAGCTGCAGTCGAGCACTCGCCTAAGTTCTCTTACTAAGAGGCTTAACGGCAGTCCAGCACTCACCTAAGTTTGAAAAAATCCTACCGAGTGGAGAGCAGTCCTCCCACTCGGGGGCTTAGCTGCAGTCGAGCACTCGCCTAAGTTCTCTCACTAAGAGACTTAACGGTAGTCCAGCACTCGCCTAAGTTTGAAAAAACCCTACCGAGTGGAGAGAAGTCCTCCCACTCGGAGGCTTAGCTGCAGTCGAGCACTCGCCTAAGTTCTCTCACTAAGAGGCTTAACGGCAGTCCAGCACTCGCCTAAGTTTGGAAAAATCCTACCGAGTAGAGAGCAATCCTCCCACTCGGAGGCTTAGCTGCAGTCGAGCACTCGCCTAAGTTCTCTCACTAAGAGGCTTAACGGCAGTCCAGCACTCGCCTAAGTTTGGAAAAATCCTACCGAGTAGAGAGCAATCCTCCCACTCGGGGGCTTAGCTGTAGTCGAGCACTTGCCTAAGTTCTCTCACTAAGAGACTTAACGGCAGTCCAGCACTCGCCTACGTTTGAAAAAATCCTACCGAGTGGAGAGCAGTCCTCCCACTCGGAGGCTTAGCTGCAGTCGAGCACTCGCCTAAGTTCTCTCACTAAGAGGCTTAACGGCAGTCCAGCACTCGCCTAAGTTTGGAAAAATCCTACCGAGTAGAGAGCAATCCTCCCACTCGGGGGCTTAGCTGCAGTCCAGTACTCGCCTAAGTTTAAGACCCATTCCTATCCGCAAGGACGACGAGGTGCAGGTCGACTGCAACCTTCTCCTTCGGAGCTGCGGCACAAATACAACATCCGCTCCATCCCTATCCGCAAGGACGACGAGGTGCAGGTCGACTGCAACCTTCTCCTTCGGAGCTGCGGCACAAATACAAGGTCCGCTCCATCCCTATCCGCAAGGATGAAGAGGTGCAGCAAGCAAAGTCCATCCGAAGGCAAACACAAGCACATTCGGAGATAAACCAAATTCAGATAAATACTAAAAGGTTCCAAGCAGCGAATCAAAGGTACTCGGGCACCAAGCCTGAAGGAGTTTAACGATTACAGAAACCACTCGGCATTCCGAGGCAAATTTAAAGCGTATCCAAGTTTCATAAGATTGTTCACTCGGCCGGAGGAGGGCTAGCAGGCTCCATGAACGAGTCCAGATCAATCCCATCAGCGATCCGAGTGGCGGCAGCAATGAAAGTCTCCATGAAGGACTGGAAGTCGTGCTTTTTGGTGTTAGCGACTTTGATCGCAGTCAGCTTGTCTTCACGAGCCTCCTTGCAATGGACTCGCACCAGGGACATCGCCACATCAGCACCACACCGGGCGGAGGATTTCTTCCATTCTTGCACTCGGTCAGGGATCTCGTTCAGTCGAGTCATCAGAGATTCCAGATCATTCTGAAGCGTCGCCCCCGGCCAAAGCGTCGAGTCGATTCGAGAGACAACCTCCTTCAGGCGTGCGAGGTAGCTTGTGGCGCTGGCGATACGGGACTCCAGTCGGAGCACGTTCATCGCAGTTTCTTCGCAGACCGGGGAAGCGATAGGGTCCAGACCTGTCTCGACCCTTCCAGTTTCTTCGTCAAAGTCTTGACAGAGTTCTGCAGCCAAAAATCAGTTCAATCAACCGAGCAAAATCCGATGGCAAACATCAACACAGTCGGATTAAAAGAAATACCTCCCAGCACGAGATAAAGCTTCTTGGCGAGGGTCCTCAGATAAGCTTCTGTGTCGTTCCTCTTGCGGATCGCAGACTCCAACTTTTCGTTCAGGACGACCTTATCCTTCTTCGGGCTGGTCACTTCGCGGTTAGCTTCATTAAGACAAGATGTCAGTCTAGTCACCTCTCCTTCAAGCGTTCCAACTGAAGCAAGCTTCTTGTCTGCGAGAACGGTTTTGTCTTGGGATGCTTTTTGCGCGGCGGCGAGGTCTGAGTCCTTCTTGTCCAGAGCCAACTTCATTTTCTCTGCAAAAGAAATAATCGAATCAAAAAAGAGATCAAAGAGATATATTGAAATTCAGTCGGCAATCAGTTACCTTCCATACCAGTGGCCTCGTCTTGAGCTTTTTTCAGATTTTGCTGAGCCAATTCCAAGTCTAAGTTGAGTTGCCTCTGCTTCTCTTCGAGTTCGGCAAACTTGGAGATAAGAGTACAAGACTTCTGCAGGAGGCAAGAGACAGATCAATCGATAGGTTCGAAGGCAGTTCATTTTTGAGTGAATAAAACCTAAAGAAGTGGACAACAAGCTGTTCAGACCCCAGTCGACTGCCAGCGGTCGACCGCGGTCTCGGGGACTACACCTAGTGGGTGCACTTGGCGTGCCCCCACCGGTTCTGATCCCACTCGACCGGCCCGCCGGACTCGTGTGCAAGGAGTAAAAAAAGAGAGAAAGAACAATTGGGCCGTCAAGAAAGAAGAACTCAGACCACAGTCGACTGCCAACAGTTGACCGCGGTATCGGGGACTACACCCAGTGGGTGCACTTGGCGTGCCCCCACCGGTTCTGATCCCACTCGCCCAGACCGAGTGGAAGAGCGAAACTACCAAAAATGACAGCGACACCCAGTGGGTGTTCTAATTCAACGCGAACAATAGGAGATTGTGCAGAAGAAGATTTTCGAGAACAAAAACAGTCAGAAAGTCTACTCACCTGGACGTTGGCCCGAAGGGCGGCACTAGCGTCGTAGGCAGCCTGACTGCTCTAGTGCACTATCTTCACCCGCTCCATCATCATATCAGCCTGTCGGATGGCTTCCGCAGCCGCTTCCGACTGGTTGTCTGGGACGGGGTAGCTGGTGAAAAAATGTGCATACGACCCAGGTGCGGCTGCTTGAGGCTCCGTGGTGTGGAGTTGGATAGTTGAGGGAACCACAGGCGCGGTCGACCGCGTGGGATGCCCACTCGTCAAGGGTGCAGCGAATGTCACAGTGGCCCTGCCCGCATCTTCAGCTTGACAGACGGGAGGCGTTGTAGTTGGTTCTTGCCGAGCCACCTTGCCAGCTGTTACCTTCTTGCTCTTCCTAGGCTTAGGAGCCACATCTTCGTCGTCGTCCGAAAGGTCAATGATGTTGGGTGGAGCTGCAAGACAGAACATTCGACCCCAAGTGAACCACTCGACCCTAAAAGGATCAAGAATCAAAATCACAAGAGTTCATACCTGGGTTAGAGGTTACCGCATCCTCCATTTCCTCGTCCCGGTACTAGTATGAAGAGGTCCCTGACATAGCAGCACTGCAAAGGCCCGCATTCAATCGGTTACACCCAGTTAATCGAATCCACATAAAGGACAAGTCAGATGGTTACCCGAAGATAGTAGGAACGGTCACTTTGATCCGAGGCAAAGCTTTGGGCGGTTGGAAGAGATGGCTTTTGGCGCTTTCGGCGCTCGAAGCGGCGCGAGCTTGGATTGCTTTGGAGGCTTCTCAGTCGGCGTCGGGGAAGACGTCCTGGGGCGCTTCGGGGATTGCCCAATCGGTGCAGCCACCAAGTCCGGAGCGCGTGCCGGGTCATGAGTGTGCTTGGACCACCTCTCCCTGCGAGGGGGCGGGTCGACTTCTTCCTCATCGGTCGATTCATCGCTCTCCTCATCCTCCTCGGCTTCCGAATGCTCCTCGCTGCTCTCGCCCCTGCTCCCTTCTTCTTTAGCGCCGGGGTCCTGCACTCCGTTGGGCATTGAGTACATTTCAATGAGGACCTGAAAGGATAACAATCAAAAGACATTCAGTCGACCACAAACGGGACATCACGTGGTGAATCGGAAAGATACTTGATAAAACAGAAATATACCTGCTCCGGCTGGCGCGAGTTGTCGAATGGAATCACCCTCCTGGATCCCCGAGGGTTGTCTTTGTTGCCAGTGATTCCCCTCAACCAGTTCTCCAAGATATCCTCGCTAACCTCCTCCGGGTGGATCCGAGTGGTATCCTCGAGCCCAGAGTACATCCACATCGGATGATCGCGCTCCTGAAGAGGTTGGATGCGTCGACCGAGAAAGACCTCCAACAGATCCATCCCGGTCACTCCGTCGCGGACAAGCTGGACGACCTGTTCAACCAGCTCCTTGACCTGCGCCTTCTCTTCTAGAACTACCTTCAGGGGAGCAGGCTTCTCCACTCGAGCCAAGGAAAAAGGAGGAAGTCCAGTCGACTGGCCAGGGGTTGGCTGATACTTGCAGTAAAACCAAGTCGACTGCCAGCCCCGGACCGAGTCAGGAAGGATCATCGCTGGGAAAGTACTCTTGCTCCTCATCTGGATCCCCAGACCATCGCACATCTGGATCACCCGCGTCCTCTCGTCACTCGACTTGGCCTTTTTGACCGACTGGGAACGGAAAGTGAAGATGTGTTTGAAAAGCCCCCAGTGCGGTCGACAGCCCAAGAAGTTTTCGCACATGGACACGAAAGCGGCCAGATAGACTATGGTGTTCGGAGTGAAATGGTGGAGCTGAGCCCCAAAGAAGTTCAAAAAACCCCGAAAGAAAGGGTGGGGAGGCAGTGAGAATCCGCGATCTACGTGGGTTGCTAGGAGGACACACTCACCCTCTCTAGGCTGTGGCTCGGTTTCGTCCCCCGGGAGCCGAGCCGACTTGTGGGGGATCAATCCCCCCTCCACCAGGTCGTCGAGGTCGTCCTGTGTGATTGCCGAGCGGATCCAGTCGCCCTGGATCCAGCCCGCCGGCAAGCCGGACCTCGACGAGGATCCGCCTCGGCTGGTCCGCTTGCCCTTCGCCTTCGCGGTCGCCTTCTTCACGGGTTCCAACGCCGCCGTCTTATCCTTCCCCATGGTGGCGGATCGAGATCGAGCGGAGGTCCGGCGACGAGGCGGAAGCGAGAGTGGCGGAGGGATCGGGAGAAAGAGAAGAGAGAATGGGGGCGTGCAGAGCAGAGGCCTGGCCCGAGACCTTTTATAAGGCCTTCCACTGAGTGGCTGACTAGTGGACCCAAGCGATCTAAACAAATCCCGCAACAGTCGCGCGCGCAGTACGTGGCGAGAAAGGTGGCGCGGGGATCGAGGAGACTTACCTAATCTGTCCCGATAACCTCGGTTCCTCCCGTCTGGCGCGCTTCCCAAAATTCAAATCCCGCGAGATTCGCGGAGAGCGGAAGAACCTGTCAGACTGAAGACAAACACCCTCTACATCATCATTCAGAATTCAAGCATGAAAGTTCACTCGATAACAACCAAGAATGGACCAAGGCGATTGAGAAAGGAGTCGACGTCGTCTCCTCAACTCATTGTTTCAGGACAAGGCATATTCATAGCACAAAGAGTGGGTCGGAAGTGTTCTCAACCCCTTACTCACTCAAACCCTGATCCATTCGGGGGCTAATGATGAAGCTATGTACCTAGGGTAGGGTCATGGACCTGTCCAGCATACCCTCCCCAAGGACATCTTTACAAAGAATCAGAAGCAGTCAAAGAGAAATCATCATCCACTCGACCGTGGAGATGCGCTCACTCGACCACCTTGAAGACACTCGACCACCTGAAGATGAGGAACCCTCCACTCTGCAACGGTTAGGACTTAAACCGTAGCATTATGAGCATTTATGACATTTACTGTAGACGTTACCAGTAACGCCTTTCCTTTATGAGCATTGAACTCTGTGTAACGGAAGGGAGCTGGGGTCCTGGCGCACTCTATATAAGCCACCTCCCTCCTCTGGGACAGGGGTTCACACTTTTGTAAACACACACACACATATAATCCAGTCGACCGCCTCAGGGCACCGAGACGTAGGGCTGTTACTTCCTCCGAGAAGGGCCTGAACTCGTAAAACTCGTGTGTACAACTACTCCATAGCTAGGATCTTGCCTCCTCATACCTACCCCCCATTCTACTGTCAGTCTTAGATCCACGACAAGTACCGATGCCCTCTGCGGTAGTACCGCCCTCTGCGGGGCTGTTTAGTGGGGTAACGGTTGGATTGTTACCCCCACTATCAAGGGGGTCCCCTTCTTCCCCGTTGACTCACCTCTTCCCCCTGAAGCTCCATTAATGCTCCAAGCTCCATTTACGCCCGATCTCCCTCTCTAGCCAATCAAACTTGTTGATTTGCTCGAGAGTGGTTGAGGAGGCCCTGATCTACACTTCCACCAAGAGATATTTGATTCCCCCACCTATCCCTAGCGGATCTTGTTACTCTTGGGTGTTTGAGCACCCTAGACGGTTGAGGTCACCACGGAGCCATAGTCCATTGTGGTGAAGCTCTGTGGTATTGTTGGGAGCCTCCGATTAAGTTGTGGAGATTGCCCCAACCTTGTTTGTAAAGGTCCGGTTGCCGCCTCCAAGGGCACCAATAGTGGAATCACGACATCTCGCATTGTGTGAGGGCGTGAGGAGAATACGGTGGCCCTAGTGGCTTCTTGGTGAGCATTGTGCCTCCACACCGCTCTAACGGAGACGTACTTCCCCTCAAAAGGAAGGAACTTCGGTAACACATCCTCGTCTTCACCGGGTCCACTCTTGGTTATCTCTTACCTTTACTTGTGCAAGATCATTAGTGTTCCTTCTCTTACTTGCGTGTATGTTCGTTGTTGTTGAATCATATAGGTTGCTCACCTAGTTGCACATCTAGACAACCTACTTTGATGCAAAGTTTAATTTGGTAAAGAAAAGTTAAAAAATTGTGAGTTGCCTATTCACCCCCCCTCTAGTCAACCATATCGATCCTTTCAATTGGTATCAGAGCCTTGTCTCTTTACTAAGGACTTTGCCATCCGAAGAGTATGGTTGATACCGTAGACGGTGTGGAGGAACACTCCGGTGTGAATCCGATCTCGTCTACGGGCGATGGGGAACCTCGGTCTCTCGTGAGGAGTTTAATGTGGCCTTGGAGACATTGAAAACCTCCATGACGACCGAGGTTGAAAGCATGTTTACTAAATTCCTTGAAGGGCTTAAACTATCCACCACACCGTTGAAAGTGGGTGATCCCATTGACAAGGTGACGGATGCTATCTCCGACAAGGGGGAAGCTAGTAGTTGAAAGGCTCCTTCTTCTAGTGGTAAAAATGGCACCGACATCTTTGCTCATGTGGAACCACCACTTGTTTATGGTGGACCGGTTCCTTCCATTCATTTGAATCATGTCGGTCCTCCCCCTAAGATTGTGAAAAATGAGGACTTTGATTCTTGGGTTTATCACTTTAAGCGTCATTTAAATCATGTGAACACTAACCTTTGGAGAATCATTGAAGAAGGTTTCCATCCGCATGATCCAAGCAACTTCACTCCTCGAGAAGCCACGGATAATCAATTCAATGAGAATGCTCTCTTCATCATTCAAGATGCAATTCCACCCAAAGATCTACCTCATCTTAGACTCTTTGCCTTGGCCAAAGATGCATGGCTTTGTGTTGTCTCTCTCTACCGGGGAAGTGCAAGCATTCAACGCTCCAACTGTGAAGTAGTACAAGATGAAGCCAATGAGTTTGCGATGAAAGAAGATGAAGAACCTCGTGAGCTTTATCGGAGAGTAACCAAACTTGCAGTCTCACTCCGAGATCACGGGAGCAAGTACACGGATGACAATTGGATCAAGCACAAATTCCTCAAGGCAATGATGCCTTACCACAAGGCCATGTCCTCCGTCATTCGTCAAAGGCCGGACTTCCACACTTTGACCTCAAGTGAAGTGTTGGATGAGTTTGTGGCTATGAACATCTTGGACAAGACCACCGACAATGCGGTGCTTCGTTCTCAAAGGGCAAAGAAGCCCAACCTTGCATTGAAGGCCAAGGTTTGCGTTGAAGAAGAAGAAGAAGAGGAAGAAGAGGAAAGCAACCCCGAAGATACAAAGTATGCCTATCATGAACACATGGCACTTGCTTCAAGGCAATTTTGGAGTAAGAAAAACTCAAGGCCAAACTTCAACAAGAACAACTCAAATGGCACGAAGAGCAAGCAACGTGTAAGGACTTGCTACAATTGTGGCAATGTGACTCATTTTGTTGCGGAGTGCCCGTATGAGAAGAGGGAAGACAATGGTGGCAAGCTCATTCGAAAGGACAAAGCCAAGTCTTTCCCCAACAAGAGCAACTTCACCAAGAAAACCCCTCACAAGGCATTGGTGGTTCAAGAAGAGTACCATGAGGATGATGATGATGATGAAGATGGTGAGTCGGTTGCCATGGCCTCCATTGCCATTGCAAAAACTCCACGAATATCTCTCTTCGACTCACCCAATGAGAACATCACCGCCAAGTGCCTCATGGCTAAAGCCACCAACAAGGTAACTCCCAACATCAAAACTACCATTATTAATAATCCTTCTGAGGGAGTCCTGGATTAGGGGGTCTCCGGACAGCCGGACTATCTCCATTGGCCGGACTATTAGACTATGAAGATACAAGATTGAAGACTTCGTCTCGTGTCTGGATGGGACTCTATTTGGCATGGAAGGCAAGCTAGGCAATACATATATGGATATCTCCTCCTTTGTAACCGACCTTGTGTAACCCTAACCCTCTCCGGTGTCTATATAAACCGAAGGGTTTTAGTCCGTAGGACAACAATCACAACATACAATCACACCGTAGGCTAGCTTCTAGGGTTTAGCCTCTCTGATCTCGTGGTAGATCCACTCTTGTAACACCCATATCTTCAATATTAATCAAGCAGGACGTAGGGTTTTACCTCCATCAAGAGGGCCCGAACCTGGGTAAAACTTCGTGTCCCTTGCCTCCTGTTACCATCCGGCCTAGACGCACAGTTCGGGACCCCCTACCCGAGATCCGCCGGTTTTGACACCGACATTGGTGCTTTCATTGAGAGTTCCTCTATGTCGTCACCGTTAGGCTTGATGGCTCCTACTATCATCGATAGCAATGCGGTCCAGGGTGAGACTTTTCTCCCCGCATAGATCTTCGTATTCGGCGGCTTTGCACTGCGGGCTAATTCGCTTGGCCATCTGGAGCAGATTGAAAGCTACGCTCCTGGCCATCAGGTCAGATTTGGAAGTTTGAATTACACGGCCAACATCCGTGGGGACTTGATCTTCGACGGATTTGAGCCACAGCCGGGCGCGCCCCGCTGTCGCGATGGGTATGACCTAGCTCTATCGCCAAACAGTATCCCAGAAGCCGCGCCCGCATCAGCTCCGACCCTTAGTTCGGAGCCAACTGCGCCAATCGAGGATGGGTGGTTAGACACCACCTCAGGGGTTGCAGTCTCAACGGCGATCGAGCCGAACACCAGCGCAAATCTCCGTGCAGCCCATGACTCCAAGGTGCCGGACTCTCTTCCAGAAACCGAACCATCCGCGCCCCTGCCAATCGAATCCGATTGGGCGCCGATCATGGAATTCACCACCGCGGATATCTTTCAACACTCGCCCTTCGGCGACATTCTGAATTCACTAAGGTCTCTCTCTTTGTCAGGAGAGCCCTGGCCGGATTATGGCCAACAGGATTGGGATGCAGACGACGAAATTCGACGCCCACCCACCACCCACTTAATAGCCACTGTCGATGACTCAACCGACATGCTCGACTTCGACTCTGCAGACATCGACGGTATGGACGATGATGCGGGAGGCGGAGAGGAACCACCGCCCATAGGGCGCTGGACGTCCAATTCATCATATGACGTATACAAGGTGGAAACACCAAAGGAAGACGACAAGGAACGAAAGGCCGCCCCAAATCACGCCTCACCAGAAATAACGATAACACAGACCCAGCGTTGGAGCAGGGCGAACCACTGCCGGGCCATGGCAATACGGAGAATCAAATCGAACAAACCAATTATGTCAAAGATAATAGTTCGGATGACACAACGCCGGACAGACATTCGGAGCAGCAGAATGCCCATCAAAGGCTTGTTGCCACCGCGAGGAGTCTGAAAAAGCAGCAGCAAAGGCTCAAGGCTGCGCAGGACACACTCCAAATTAGATGGAGTAAAGTACTCAACACAGCAGCGAAGTACGGCGACAATCGCCCCACCAAGAGCTACCCAAAGCGGAAGTTGCTACCTGAATTCAATGAGGAGGCCTCAGACCCCTCACAACCAAAAATCAAAACAGCCACCTGGCCGGATAGACGACCTCACGGCCAACATAGAGCGGCAAACAATGCCACCTACAAGACAATACGCGATTCACGCGAGGGCTTGCACCAAAAGGACAGCGCAACCAGATCCATCTATGGACCACGCAAGCGCGCCCCAGCATACGATATAAGACAACAAACATCCGAACAACGCGGTACACCCAGATACAGGGGTGCCGCACACCCCCTATGTTTCACCGATGAGGTGCTGGATCATGAATTTCCAGAGGGATTCAAACCTGTAAACATAGAGGCATACGACGGAACAACAGACCCTGGGGTCTGGATCGAGGACTATATCCTCCACATCCATATGGCTCGAGGAGATGATCTCCACGCCATCAAGTACTTACCACTCAAACTCAAAGGGTCAGCTCGTCATTGGCTTAAAGGCCTCCCCGAACACTCCATTGGAAGCTGGGCAGAGCTCAAAGACGCTTTTCGAGCAAACTTTCAAGGGACTTATGTCCGACCTCCGGATGCAGATGATTTGAGTCATATAACTCAAGAGCCCGGAGAGTCAGCCCGAAAGCTCTGGAACATGTTTCTTACTAAAAAGAACCAAATTGTCGACTGCCCAGACGCCGAAGCCTTGGCAGCTTTTAAGCACAGCGTCCGTGATGAATGGCTTGCCCGACACATCGGCCAAGAAAAACCAAGAACAATGGCAGCATTGACAAGCCTCATGACCTACTTTTGCGCGGGTGAAGACAGCTGGCTAGCCCGATGCAGCTCCAGCGACCCCAGTACATCTGAAGTTAGAGATGGAAACGGGAAATCACGGTGCAACAACAATAACAAACGCCGGAATAAAAGAGACAGCATGAAGAGCATGGCAGGAAACGCCGGATTCAAAAGCTCTCGGTGAGGTCAGCAAAAGCCGCCCCCTAAAGGCACCAGAGACGAACTGTCTAGCCTAAACAAAATTCTGGACCAAATATGTCAGGTCCATAGCACCCCTGGCAAACCAGCCAATCATACCCATAGAGAATGTTGGGTCTTCAAGCAGTCCGGCAAGCTCAACGCCGTCCACAAGGGGGAGGATACACCAAGCAAAGATGAGGATGAGCCTCTCAAGGAAGACACTGGGGAACAAAAGAAATTTCCACCAGAAGTCAAAACAGTAAACGTGTTACACGTGATCAATGGAAGAAACAAAACGGAACCCCCAGCAAAATACGCCCGAAGGCCTATCACCGCGGAGTCCTGCCACTGGTCGTCTCAACCGATCACTTTCGACCATCGTGATTACTCAGCAAGTGTCCGGCGTGCAGGATGGGCTGCCCTGGTATTAGACCCAATAATTGACGGATACCACTTCACACGAGTCCTGATGGACGGTGGCAGCAGTCTAAACCTGATATACCAGGATACAATCCGTGAAATGGGGATAGACCCAACAAAAATTTGCCATAGCAATATTACCTTTAAAGGAGTAACGCCAGGCCCAGGGGCTCATTGCATGGGCTCCCTGCTACTAAAAGTTATATTCGGCTTCCCCGATAACTTCTGTAGCGAACATTTAACCTTCCACATCGCTCCATTTCAAAGTGGCTATCAAGCACTACTCGGACTCGAAGCTTTTGCTCGCTTTAATGCAATACCACACTACGCTTCCCTCACACTCAAGATGTCCGGTCCACGTGGCATCATTACAGTGAACGGAAGTATTAAGCGATCTCTGCGCGCCGAAGAGCATGCGGCTGCCCTGGCAGCCGCACACTAAAAACGGCCTCACCAGCTAAAGCATTTAGCAGGCCGTCACGACCTCGGACACGGCTAGACGAGTCCAGCGCAGCCATATGCAATTTATACCGATCAATGATCACACCCCTATTACAAATACAAGGGGCTCAACGTGCGCAGACAAGCGACAATTCTTACTTACCTAGAATTATCCATGATTTCTTTAAAAATTATCTTTTGCATGACATCTTTTTCACCTAAGCTCCTCTCTTTTACAGATGATCATCGTGCTACACCCGTCCAGGATACGGCACAACGGATACACAGGCGCAGACATGCAGCAGGGACCCGCTCCAAGGATTCTTTATAGATTAAGACCCTGCGTAAACCTTTTTTACTATCTCTTGTTGATACATATCCACCGCATTCTCAGCACAGTTGAGAAGTATGTTGGCGTCTTGGCATGTGGCCACGTCAGAATAATGCACGTACTTGGGCACAAGGGGTTTCTTATGAAGGGCACAATTTGGGCCCGATTTATACCATAAAGACCGAATACCTTAGGGAGTGTTCGGCATTGCGAGTTTGGCCTTATATGCATCAGCTCCGAATCATTGTCTTTGGTCAAATGTTGGGTTTGCCCGGCTCCTGTGTTTTGGTGCCTTATGTTCCGCTTTACCAGCTAAGGTAGCACCAGGAGAACTACTGCGATTGTGCCCTGGTTCATCCGGACGAGCACCTCAGTAGAGAAAGCCGAAAACTGACTGTCATGATATAGCGTGAGACTGGTCAACCACTCGGTGACCTATCGGAATGTTAGAATTCCTCCGCCTTAACGAAGGGCCGTTTCCCGGCCAGGCATGTATGCACCCCGCGATCGGGAGAGTGCAGAGCCACCAGGGGCTATCTAGTAGCCCCACTGTCAAACTCCTATAGCTAAGTGAAAGTGTTAAAGCATTATAGTCCGGTTGCCTCGCTCGTTACGCTATCACCTCCTTACCAAGACGTTGGGTTAAGTGTGAACACGCGTTTTTTGCGAGCACCCCCGCATTTTATGCGTGGGGGTTGAAGCCGATGGCTGCAATCTTTCAGGTTATACACAAGTATACATAAACGGCCGCACAGGAGGCATCATACTACTTTCAGGCAAAAGTATAAAAATAACCTTACAAAATATTCATAAAAGCATTGTGCTTACAATGAGAATACATATCACTCAAACATAATATTTTTCGAGCACTGGGCCTCTATCAAACGAGCACCCTCGAGAACCTCCTCGAAATAGTGTTCGGCAGCCACCCGACCTATGGCCGAACCTTGCGCCGCAACAGTGGTAGCGTCCATCTCCACCCAGTATGCTTTAACACGGGCAAGGGCCATCTGCGAGCCTTCTATGCACGCCGACCTCTTCATCGCATTAATGCGTGGCACCGCATCAAGGAACTGCTGCACTAAGCTGAAATAGCTGTTCGGCTTTGGCCTTTCCGGCCATAATTGATCCACAACGGACCTCATGGCGAGTCCAGACAACCTATTCAGTTCGGCCCATTGGGCTAGCTGGTCAGTCAATGAAAGCGGACGTTCTGGAACGTGGAATTGCGTCTAAAACAGCTTGTCCACTTCACGATCTGTCTGACCTTGGAAGTGCTTGGCCGCATCGGCAGCGCTCACCGCCAAATCCATATACGCATCTGCCGAACTCCACAGCCGATCCAAAGGGGCATACCGAGGATCTCTGAACTTCCTCCGTAACATGAAGGGTTTCCCAGCCGTAATGTCCCCGGCTTCCTGCAGCTCCTCCTTCTTCGCTCTCATAGCAGAACGGGTGTCTTTGTCCGCCGCCGTGGCCTTCTCAAGGTCTGTTGCCTTCGTTTGGTTTTCTTTCTCAAGGACCTGGCAACGGTCGGCAGTGTCTTTCAATTCTACGGCCATCTTGGCCATCTTCTCCTGACTCTCGCGATGTGCGGCCTTCTCGGCTTTCAACTCTTCGGCCGCCTTCAAAGCAGCCGCATTACTAATCCTCGCTTGTTCCTTGGCTCGGGCAAGTTCCACCCGCAAGGCTTCCACGGTGGCAGATCCATCTGCAGTCACAACATATTAAAGATACTAGCATTATGCCGCTCTTACTATGTGGCGTTCACCGGATAATAACACTTACCTTGTGCCTTGTCAAGCCTCTTGTTAACAAGCTCGATGTCGGCATCTGCCGCATCCAGTTGCCGTTTTAATTGGGCAAACTCCCTAGTCCGGCTAGCCACCGGAGCTCCCACCACCTGCACATAGAGGCAGTTTGGTTATTGCCTGGCAATATGATCCTCTATTCGCCGCCGTTCTCGACGACAACCAGAGTCTCAGGGGCTACTATCTACACAGGGCACACCTAACATGTGCTGTATTATCACATATTATCTCACATACCTCAAAGCCTGTCAATAGACTCATAAAGGCTTCATGTAATCCGCTTTCAGTGGACGAGATTCTCTCCATCACCGTACCCATCAGCGTACGGTGCTCTTCTGAGATGGACGCTCGCCCCACCAACTCCCTCAGAACGTCCGACCGCACACCAGATGGTGCCGGACTCTTTCATATACTCTCTTCGGGAGCCGGACACTGGGGACTTCGGGGATTATCTTCTGGCCTCACCGGATCCGGAGAGGCCCTCCGCGACGACACTTCAGGGTCACCCGCTTCTGGAGCGGAGGAGTCCGGGGGAGGCGTTTCGCTCTCCATCATCTCTGGAAGAAGATCCCCGGAAGACGAGCTCATTTGAGAGGGGCTGAGGCCCGAACTGCAAGATAGATGCGGTGGTTATTTTCTCAGAGGAAAAGGATAGCATACCCTTACTATTGAAATATTTTGGATCACTTACGACTCGTTGGAGGGCTGATCCCCCCGCGGACTCTGTGCGGCAAAAACACCCCCCAAGGCAGGACCCTCAGTGGGAGACCTCTTCTCCCGTTTGGAGGCTTTGGCTTCCGTATCCTCGGAAGCAGTCCTTTTCCTCCCCCGATCGTCCTCCTTCTTGGAGATGCCCGTTCCCTCGGTTGGAGCGGATAGCGGTGGGGCCCGCGTTCGCCCGTATTATCTCCCTCGGTATCTTCCTTCAAGGGCTCCGGGCAAGGTGCGACCTCGAGCATCTTCTCCAATACCGGATTTTCCAAACCCTCAGGGAGGGGGGCCAAACACCGAATCATCTTTGCCTTTGTTAGCCAGTCCTGGTCAAAAGGATAACTCTCATAAATAACTTCGAATAAAAAACAGCGTGTTCGGCTAGGGGATTTCTTACTTGTTCGGCGGCGCGGTTACTACTCAGGCCCACGTCCTCGGTGATATCCGGACATTCCACTTGAGGTCCGAAGAATGACTTGTACATCTCCCCGTGCGTCAGGCCGAGGAAACTTTGAATGGCACGTGGTCCCTCTGGGTTGAACTCCCACAAGCGCAGGGGCCGGCGTTTGTAAGGCTAGACTTGACGAACCAGCATAACTTGTATTACCGCAACCAAATTAAAATCTCCCTCAAAGAGATTTTGGATGCGGCTTTGCAGTATAGGCACGTCCTTGGCTGGACCCCAGCTTACACCCCTGCTAATCCATGACATCAGTTGTGGTGGGGGCCCGGGCGGAAAGCGGGGGCAGCTGCCCACTTGGCACTTCTGGGAGCCGTGACGTAAAACCACTCCCGTTGCCATAATTCGGACACCTCTGGAAAGGAGCCTTTCGGCCATGGAGCTCCTGCCATCTTGCCTATTGATGCACCTTCGCATGCTGCATGTTGCCCCTCGATCATCTTCGGTTGTACTTCAAAGGTCTTGAGCCACAGGCCGAAGTGAGGGGTCACACGGAGGAAGGCCTCACACACGACAATAAATGTCGTGATGTGGAGAAAGGAGTCTGGAGCTAGATCATGGAAATCTAGCCCGTAATAGAACATCAAGCCCCTGACGAAGGGATCCAGAGTGAGGCCTAGACCTCGGAGGAAGTGGGAGACGAACACAACGTTCTCGTTGGGTTCGGGAGTAGGGATGACCTGCCCTCGAGCAGGCAGCCGATGCAGAACCTCGGCGGTCAGGTATCTGGCCTCCCTCAACTTCTTAATGTCCTCTTCCGTCACGGAGGAGGGCATCCATCGGCCTTGAAGGCTGGATCCAGACATGATTGAAGATTCGGAGCACCTAACCTGGTCTTTGGGTGTTAGAACTCGAGGCGGGGGAAGGGTTTGGTTGAGCACGAGAGGGAAAAAGTGAAAACCTTGTCCCTTTATAAAGAGGGTGAATATGAAGCGTCCTCTCCGTAGCCGTTTAGGACATGCCTATAATCTAGGAGTCCTAGACATGGTTGGGTTACCCACGACCGTATTGATGAGAATCTCGTAATTGGGGGAACACGATCTCCGCTTCGGCAAGACGTGTCACGAAACCACCTCGCGTTATGTGTGGAGCTGGTTAAAAGAAACGGTTCGAATAATCACCGGGCCATGACGTAACGTTGTGTTGCTAAAATAAGCTAGAAAATTAGATCTGCGAAAACATTATTCTCTCTACGGTGGAATGTGGAACTTATTTTGCAGGGTCGGACACTATCCTTGTATTCAAATTCTTCTGTGATGTATTCGGAGAAGGAACCTGCCTTGCAATGCCGAAGACAACTGTGCGCCGGACGCATCGTCATTGAAGCCTGGTTCAGGGGCTACTGAGGGAGTCCTGGATTAGGGGGTCTCCGGACAGCCGGACTATCTCCATTGGCCGGACTGTTAGACTATGAAGATACAAGATTGAAGACTTCGTCTCGTGTCCGGATGGGACTCTACTTGGCGTGGAAGGCAAGCTAGGCAATACGTATATGGATATCTCCTCATTTGTAACCGACCTTGTGTAACCCTAACCCTCTCCGGTGTCTATATAAACCGAAGGGTTTTACTTCGTAGGACAACAATCACAACATACAATCATACCATAGGCTAGCTTCTAGGGTTTAGCCTCTCTGATCTCGTGGTAGATCCACTCTTGTAACACCCATATCTTCAATATTAATCAAGCAGGACGTAGGGTTTTACCTCCATCAAGAGGGCCCGAACCTGGGTAAAACTTCGTGTCCCTTGCCTCCTGTTACCATCCGGCCTAGACGCACAGTTCGGGACCCCCTACCCGAGATCCGCCGGTTTTGACACCGACACCTTCCTTGACGGATTGCATTGATGGATGTGAGGGATCTAATGTGGAGGAAAATGGGTTTGAGTCCTTTATGGGTAAACTCAAGGGTAAATCCAAGAAGCATTTTGTTGCTCTCTTGGAACAACTTGGTGAGGCCAATGACGTGATCGAGTCTCATGAAGATACCATCTCCAAGATGGAAGGGCATAGTCGTGACTATGCCGATGAGATTTCGGATCTTTCCAATGCTCTTGAGGAAGAGCGTGGTCTTCGTTTGGCTCTTGAGGAGTCACACAACGATGATCATACTAAGTTAAAGAAAGATTTTGATCATGCTCTTGTTGTTTCTGGTGTGCTAAACTCCGAGAAGGCCAAATTTGGGGTGGATCTTGCTACACTCAAAGAGGAGTTTGATCTACTTGATAAGGCTCACAAGGTCTTGAAGGGTGCTCATGCTAGCCTCAAAGAGTCTCATGATCAACTCCAAGTAAAGCTAACCAAGGAGAAAGCCACCTTTCCTCGTATGATGTTAATTGATAATGCAAATGCTACTAACCCATGTTGTGAGCATGTGCATCTTGTTGAGGAGAACACTAAGCTAAAGGTGCAACTTGAGAAAGGTCTTGTGTCGTGCATACAAGGCGAGAAGAGCCTCAACGACCTCTTGACCAACCAAAAGGGAGTTGTGGGCAAGGAAGGGATTGGGTACGTGCCCAGGTCCAAGAACAACAAGAAGAATGACAAGGCCAGACGACCTCCACCTCTCAAGCAAACCTTTGTGAAGGAGGGTGAGGGTGCTACTAAGGAGAAGGAGAAAAACTTCATGAGGAGTAGTGATGCCAAGAAGGGAAATGCTCCCCTTCCCAACAAAGCCGGCAACTTTAATCCTTCCTATGTGTTGTGCCGCGCTAGAGATGGGCATGTTTATGCCAAATTTGTTGGTTCTCCTTATGAGTACATTGAATGGTATATTTGGGTTCCTAAGACCCTTGTTACTAACATCAAAGGACCCATTAAAAAATGGGTACCTAAAACCAAGCATTGATCTCTTGTAGGTGTTTGCTTCCGGTGGGGGATCATGGTTGCTCGATAGTGGATCTACTAATCATATGACCATAAGCAAGGACTTGGTGGTGGACGTGCAAAAGATTCCATCCATGCCCACCAATGTTGAGTGGGGTGATGCCTCGTCTTCTAAGGTATTGGACTCGGCAAAGTTGTCATTTCTCATGATCTTACGATCGAGAAGGTCATGCTTGTTGAGCCCCTTGCATACAATTTACTTTCCGTTCGTCAACTAGCACTCATAGGCTTTGCCACTTTCTTTGATATTGATTCCGTGGCCCTGTTGTGGAGCAAGACTCTTAAAGTAGCCTTTGTTGGGCATGTCGAGAATGGTCTCTATGTGATTAACTTTTCGAAGCGACCCACCAAGACCGCGACATGCCTAATGGCTAAAGTTGACGTGGGATGGCTTTGGCATAGCCGTGTAGCCCACGTCAATATGAGATCTTTGCAAAGTTTTCTCAAGGGGGACCATGTCCGTCGACTAACAAATGTTAGTTTTGCCAAAGATCGTGCTTGCAGTGCTTGCATCGAAGGAAAGCTACATGAGAAGGCTCATCCTCCCACGACTATCATCTACTCGAAGAGGCCTTTGGAGCTCCTTCACTTGGATCTCTTCGGACCTCCATCCTTTGATAGTCTTGGGGGTAGAAAGTATTGCTTGGTGATTGTAGATGACTATTCAAGATAAACTTGGGTATATTTTTTCAAGAGGAAGAGCGAGACCCAACAAACCGTCATCGACTTTGCAAATGATGCTCAACGACAACACAATGCAAAGATCTTGACAATAAGAAGTGACAACAGCTCCGAGTTCAAGAACTACACCTTGGATGAGTTTTTTGAGTGATGAGGGAATCAAGCATCAATATTCCGCACCTTATACCCCTCAACAAAATGGTGTAGCAGAGAGGAAGAACAGGACATTGATGGATGCGGCAAGGACCATGATGGCGGAGTTCAAGTCTCCCTACAACTTTTGGGCCGAAGCCATCAACACCGCGTGCCATGCATCTAATCTGCTCTACCTTCGCAAAGGCTTGAACAAGACTCCATATGAGATACTCACCGGTAACAAGCCCAACCTCAAGTACTTCCGGGTGTTCGGGTGTAAGTGTTTCATTCTCAAGAAAGGTGTCCGTTTGTCTAAATTTGAGGCTAGAATTTATGAGGGCATATTTGTTGGTTATGCTACAAACTCTCATGCTTACCGTGTTCTCAATAAGTCCACTGGACTTATTGAGGAAACGTGTAACGTGGAGTTTGATGAGAATAACGGCTCCCAAGTGGATCAAAGTGGTACTTGAGATGTAGGTGATGAAATTCCTCCCCAAGCCATAAGAATAATGGGTATTAGTCATATCCTACCCATTGAGGAACCCCTTGTGACCGAAGGAGAAGGACAATGTTCTACTCAAGTGGAACCTTCACCAACCCAAGACCCACACACTTCCGAAGAACAAAGTGAGGGCCCTCAACCTCAAGAACAAGACCAAGGGCAAGCTCAATCTCAAGATGGTGTTGTTACATCAAGTGATGCCCAAGGTCAAGCTCCCTCCTCCGAGCAAGTTCAAGATCAAGAGCTTCCACGAGATCAAGAACAAGCTCAAGACGACGCTCAAGATGATCAAGTGACCACTCCTCATCTCACCCCCGAGGATGAATTGGAGCGTCGTGCCACCAAGGTTTCTTCCAAGCTCTCCACCAAGGATCATCTCATGAAGAATGTGCTTGGAAGCTTAAGAAAGGGGGTAAGCACTCGTAGACAATTAGCAAACTATTGTGAACATCACGTGTTTGTCTCTTGTGTTGAACCCCAAAAGGTCTATGAGGCGCTCGAAGATCCGGATTTGCTCAATGCCATGCATGAAGAACTCAACAACTTCGAGCGCAACAAAGTGTGGAGATTGGTGCCAAGGCCAACGGTGAACCACAATGTCATTGGAACCAAGTGGATATTCAAGAACAAGCAAGATGCTCATGGGACTATCATTCGCAACAAGGCTCGTTTGGTAGCACAAGGCTACTCCCAAGTCGGGGGTATCGACTACGGTGAAACCTTTGCTCCCGTTGCTCGTCTTGAATCCATTCGCATGTTGATTGCATATGCTTCTCATCATAACTTTAAGTTACAACAAATGGATGTGAAGAGTGCTTTTCTTAATGGTCCTATTAATGAATTGGTTTATGTCAAGCAACCCCCCGGGTTCGAGGATCCCTACTTTCCCGATCATGTGTATCAACTCGATAAGGCACTCTATGGCCTTAAACAAGCCCCACGTGCGTGGTATGACCACCTTACCGAGTTGTTACAAGACCGTGGTTTTGGAGTTGGGCTAATCGACCCCACTCTTTTTACTAAGAAGGTCAAAGGGGAGTTGTTTGTGTGCCAATTATATGTTGATGATATTATCTTTGGTTCCCCTAACAAAGCTTTCAATGAGGAATTTGCCGCTCTCATGACCTCAAAGTTCGAGATGTCTTCCATGGGAGAGTTGAAGTTCTTTATCGGGTTTGAAGTGAAGTAAAGGAGAGAAGGAACTTTCATCAACCAAGCCAAATACACTCAAGACATGCTTAAGAGATTCAAGCTAAGTGATGTCAAGTCGGCGTCCACTCCCATGCCCACCAAGTGCCAACTTGACATTGATCCCAGTGGTAAAGCGGTGGATCAAAAGGTATATCGCTCCATGATTGGCTCCTTGCTTTACCTTTGTGCATCTAGACCGGATATCATGTTGAGTGTGGGAATTTGTGCATGGTTTCAAGCCGCACCTATGGAAAGTCACTATGTGGCGGTCAAACCAATCTTTCGATATTTGGCTCATACCCCAAACTTTGGCTTATGGTACCCAAGAGGAGCAAATTTCAAGCTTGTAGGTTATTCGGACTCGGATTGGGCGGGAGACAAAGTGGATAGGAAGTCCACTTTCGGAGGGTTCCAATTTCTTGGTTGCTCTTTGGTAAGTTGGTCTTCCAAGAAGCAAAGTTGTGTGTCTCTCTCGTCCACGGAAGCAGAGTATGTGGCTGCCGGTAGTTGTTGTGCACAACTTTTATGGATGAGGCAAACTTTAAAGGATTACGGTGTCACTTGTGACAAAGTGCCTCTTTGGTGTGACAATGAAAGTTCCATCAAGATTTCCCTCAACCCGGTGCAACACGTCAAGACAAAGCATATTGAGATTAGGTATCACTTCATCCGGGATCACATTAGGCGAGGGGAGATCGAGCTCAACTATGTCAACACTCATGATAACCTTGCAGATATCTTCACGAAGCCTTTGGATGAAGCAAGATTTCGTGAGTTAAGGCATGAGCTAAATATCATTGATTCGAGCAATGTGACTTGAACCCTTGCACACCCCACCTCACTCAACTTGTTGTCTAGTTTAGGTGTAGGCATGGACATAGGGGGAGTGTTGTTCTGTCAATGAACTCCCCCCCATAATGCATAAACTAACCAAACTCTTTCACATTAGCCATTTCTTTATGGTACTTGTGCTTCAAAGATGAGTGTTGGTCATGGGCCCAAGGTTAAAATCTTCATGGCGCCATACCTCTAAACTCAAACATAGGTGGCCTCGGCCACCGTCCTCTCTTGGAGAGGTGTGTATCTTCTTTCTTCTTGTCGGTTTTGTGTGTGTGTCTTTTCGTTTTGTCTCGGTTTTCGCTTGTGTGTTCTGCCCGGTTTGGTCGGATCTTTTTGCGGCAGAGTGGTACTACTGCTGCGTGAGCGGTACTACCGCTGACGAGCGTCAAGCGGTACTACCGCCCACCCAGTGGTACTACCGCCCACCCAGCGGTACTACCGCTGCGGGGCGGGCGGCTGGGGGATTAAGTTGGGGCAGGGGGAGTTGCTTCTCCCCCATACCCATTCGCCCCCACTCGTCTTCTTCGTTGCTCCTGCAACCGCTCGCCGCAGGAGGGGCCCGGCCGCCCGCCGTTTTCATGCCGTCCCTCTCCATTTCCTCCGGTGGAGTCGATCCCCACCTCGTCCTCTCGCCATGGATGTCGGTATTGCCCCCGTTCTCGTTCTCTCTTTGCCTAGATCTTGCATCTAGTTTTTAGGGGCAATAGGCATTGTTCTTCTTGTCTTTTGGCTAAGGCAAGGCTTGAGTAGGATGGAGATGGCTTCTAGGCTCTGTGGATTGAAGTTTGGTAGGCTTATTTTTGAATTTGGCATCTCCGGTAGTGCTGGATCTGACCACGGTAGGGAAGAACCGCCGTTCGCCATCTGGCGCGGTACTACCGCTCGCCTCGAGCGGTACTACTGCTCAAGCAGTACTACCGCTCTTGTTTCATGGTACTGTCGCTGGTTGGTCGCAGTACTATCGTTGTATGCCCAGTTCCGTCTTTTTCCTACCATGCTTTGATCCTTGTTGTTTTGTTTGGTGGCTTATGCTCTTTTATTTCGTGTGTTTCTTCTGGTCGTGTGTTTGGTTCCAGGTGATGATCATCCTGAGCAGCAAGTCCGCCGTGTCAACCCCGGGCATGCAACGTCAAAGCGCTACCGCACCTCTGAGCCAACAGGTGGTTCCTCTAGTACTCAACCGCCACCAGCAGGCGCAACCTCAAGTGCTCCACCACCACCTCAGCAGTCGAAGAGATCTGCCAACAAGCCAAAGGGAAAGACTGTGACTGAGATGACTGCCAAGGAGTTTTGGGCCAAGCGTCGCCGCAACCCCTATGAGGAAGACCAAGATCCCACTTTGGTCAACTGCCCGTTCTGGAACCGCTTTCAGTTTGCCATCTATTTTGATGTGATCAAGGCCAAGAAGAATCTCTATGTTGATGTACACTCCATCGACATGGATGCTATGGAGAAGGACCCTGAGGACTTTGGCGAAGCCCTTCAGATGTGTTCTCAGCTGAACATTCTCAGGATCATGCAGTTCAACAAGGATTTTGATGCAGATTTGGTGGCTCAATTCTTTGCTACCGTTCATCTTGGAACTGATGCCGACAGGACTCTGACTTGGATGACCAATGGCAAGTTGCTTTCCGTCAAGTGGCAGGCCTTCATGGAGTTACTTGATGTGGAAGATCACGGGCTTGAGACTCCAGTCGGCTTCCGCACTCACCGCAATGCTACATCCACTCACAAGCAAGCTCTTTGGCCCTACTGTACTGTGAAGGTTAACCCAGTGACTAAGAAGGAAACCTATGAGTTGTCTGCCTATCTGGACATCCTTCATCGTGTCTTCCGTGAGACTCTCTTCCCTCGCATCGGGAATCTGGATATGGTCCACTCCTATCTCGTGGACATGCTTCTTTTCTGCCAGCATGAGAAGGAAGCAAACACTGAAGAGAGCCTAGACATTTCTCATGTTATGTGGCCTGAACTTCTCTCTGCTGTTTCTAAGCACAAGTGCCTGATATATGGTCCATTCATCATGAGGCTCATTGAGAAGGCCTGGGCACGTGTCTATCCCCGAGTGATGTTGGAAACTGGAGAATTGGTTTCTCATGAGATCAAGTGTCTGAGGAAGAAGGACAATTGGGGCACCCCAGCGCCTAAAACCAGGGGTCCATCTACTGCTGCTGACATGGAGACCGAGGGTGGGGCTGCGACCGATGATCACGAGGAGGACTTTGGGCCCTCTAGTGCAGAACCTTCTTGGGCAAAGAAGCTTAAACGCAAGATGAAGAAGCTTTTCTGCATGGAGTCTCATGGTCAGTACATGACTCATGTGGCTGAGAAGCAGGCCACGGTGCGTCACAAGGAGCTCATGCGTCACCTGGGTGCGACCGTTGCTAGCGGTTCTGAGGGGCAGATCACTGAAGAGGAGGAATGGATTCACCAGCATTTCCCTTGGACCGATTCAGACGCCGAGCAGTTTCCGACCGGCGACGGAGGTGCAGACGATCATGCTGAGATGTGATGTTCAAGATCATCAGCTTGCCATCACCTAGAGCCGTAGCAATGCTCTTTGCCCTTTTGGTGTCTCGATACCAAAGGGGGAGAGAGTTTAGGGATTTGTGTTGTTGCCGTGTTGTGAGTGTGTCTTTGTGGTTTGTGGTGTCTTGTGCTTTCTCGTTGTCTTTGTTTGGTTTGGTTTGGTGCCAGTGAGACCTAAGTTCTAGTCATATGGTGTGAGACATATGCTACCCTATCGTTACCTTATTATCTATGTCTTTTCAGTACTCCAGTATCTTATGAATTGCATGCTTATCCTGTTTTATACCCTGCTCTCATATATCCTGTGCTTAGAATGTTTGGACTATAAAATATAGGGGGAGTGTTGATCCGAATGTGTGTGTCTTGCATTCCAAAGGCACTACTAACTAGGTGCACACATTCGGGGGGAGCCCGTCTATATTTTGTAGTTCTAAGTATCCTTATTTTTATGTCTTTTCCCTGTGCAAATCCCTGGTTGTCATCAATCCACCAAAAAGGGGGATATTGTTAAGGCATATCTCTTTGATGTAGTTTTGGTGATTGATGACAACATATTTGTGGACTAACCTTGTGCGTTGAGTGTTTCAGAGATTCATCCTTTGGCTCGAGACGATTTCTCTCCCCCCGGAGTGTTTTTCAAGACGGTGTAGCTCTTTGGTTTCTTGTTGGTGGACTAGTTTCTTAGGAGTCACCGTACTATCCAGAGGGGGTCTGCTTTGGTTCGGCTAGGGTGGAATCATCACGTACACTTTCGTTTCACACCCTTTGGGCCTTCCCGCGTCGTTGGAGGTCTTTTACCCTGCAGATTGAGCTGTCTTTAGCCCCAGCGGTAGTACCGCGGTGCCCAGCGGGAGTACCGCTTGTGGTCCTCAGCGGCAGTACCGCTGCGGTACCGGGCCACTACCGCCTCGACTCGAGGGGGGCATTTCTCGTGTCGTGTTGAGCGGCAACTGCAGTGGTTGTAGGTGCAGTAGTATTGCTCCAGAGCGGTAGTACGGCCCTGCCACCGTGGCAGTACCGCGCTAAGCCCGTCCGGCAGTACCTCGCTGGGCCAGTCCCTCCTCTGTCTTCTAGTCCTCTCGGCTGGGCGGTAGTACCGTAGGTGGGAGCAGTAGTACCGCTGGATCCAGCGGTAGTACCCCTGCCCTCTGCGGTAGTACCGCCCTCTGCGGGGCTGTTTAGTGGGGTAATGGTTGGATTGTTACCCCCACTATAAAAGGGGGTCCCCTTCTTCCCCGTTGACTCACCTCTTCCCCCTCAAGCTCCGTTAATGCTCCAAGCTCCATTTTCGCCCGATCTCCCTCTCTAGCCAATCAAACTTGTTGATTTGCTCGAGAGTGGTTGAGAAGGCCCCGATCTACACTTCCACCAAGAGATATTTGATTCCCCCACCTATCCCTAGCGGATCTTGTTACTCTTGGGTGTTTGAGCACCCTAGACGGTTGAGGTCACCATAGAGCCATAGTCCATTGTGGTGAAGCTCCGTGGTATTGTTGGGAGCCTCCGTTTAAGTTGTGGAGATTGCCCCAACCTTGTTTGTAAAGGTCCGGTTGCCGCCTCCAAGGGCACCAATAGTGGAATCACGACATCTCGCATTGTGTGAGGGCGTGAGGAGAATACGGTGGCCCTAGTGGCTTCTTGGGGAGCATTGTGCCTCCACACCGCTCTAACGAAGACGTACTTCCCCTCAAAAGGAAGGAACTTCGGTAACACATCCTCGTCTTCACCGGGTCCACTCTTGGTTATCTCTTACTTTTACTTATGCAAGCTCATTAGTGTTCCTTCTCTTACTTGCGTGTATGTTCGTTGTTGTTGCATCATATAGGTTGTTCACCTAGTTGCACATCTAGACAACCTACTTTGATGCAAAGTTTAATTTGGTAAGGAAAAGTTAAAAAATTGTTAGTTGCCTATTCACCCCCCTCTAGTCAACCATATCGATCCTTTCAGCACGCCACAGGGGAGTTGATGACTGGGAGCCCCTTCCTTGTCCCATTTTTTCAGGCAGGAACCAAGCGCGGGGATCATCGAAATGGATCGGTAACACTCCAAGCTCCTTACTGTACCTCAACTTTTTTTTGAATTTGGGAAGTCACACCTCGCTTCCATATGTCCTATGTAACCACAAAATAAATAGAAATTTGGCAGTCTCTCATACCGAAGTAAAACTGTCACCTCCTCTTCAGTAATCTCATCGGCCAGGGTTATCTCCTTCTGCAGAGTAGAGTACAGGGGCAGCTGCACTCTCACTCTGAGAAACTTGTCACAAATATTTTCCCTCGCATGCTGGTCGATCATCACCACTGGACCAAGTTTCTCACCCAGATTGCGAGCAACCTCCTTAGTGAGCAGGTAGAAGGGAATACCTCTAAACTGAATCCACATTGGCATGTGAGAAAAAAATTACCGATGCAAGATCAGCTCCGTCCTCCAGGCCGACCACCAGGAACACATCTCCCTTGCACTGCCACGACCCCCCCTTGATGACGTGTTGCCTATCTCCATCACTACTGCAGGATGCTGCTAATGCGACACTACGATCAGAGACCCTTTGAGAAACTGTGTGTGATGCCATAATCGCAAACGGTGTTGTATGAAAACCATCAGAAATGTGTAAAACGTTTGCGATGACGGATGCATCAAACATGGTTTAGGTTTTAGTTGCGTGTGCGATGAAGGACATACGGTTCAGTTCAATTAACTGTTTGCGATGAGGAGGAACAAAAGAAATGGGTAGCCAGATGGAGGCGTGTGCGATACACAGCATATGGTTCACTCGAATGAACTGTTTGTGATTAGGCGACACAAAAGAAATGGTCATCCAGATCAAAGGTGTGTGCGATATACGGCATGCGGTTCACTCGGATGAACTGTTTGCGTTGAGACATGAGAACAGAAATGTTTCAACTTAACAAGATGTGTGTGATACGCGGCAAACAGGTATGTAATCAGAAATGTGTCTGAAGACCGATAAGAACACAGACGGTTGCTGCTAATAAGATGTGTGTGTTGTGAGCAAACGATTGCTGGTATATAATTGCGAGTGATTGATGAAAACATCACCGACGGGGTCCATTGTTTAGTCCGTGTGCGATGTGATTTTCTTTGTCCGCACACCATCTATGCTCTGTCTATAGAGCATCAACATATATACTTAAAAAGACAACATTGCATAACCAAATTAAGCATACAATTACACAAGTGACTACACACATAACATTTGCACACACCAAAGTAAGTAATTACATGCATACTAAAGTAGGAGAAACGAGGATCTAATCATCTACTTATTGTTGCGACGACACTTGCCATTGCTCTGCTTCCGGCTAGATCCCTGGCCATTTTGGGGAAGGAGGGACTTCCTCATGTCAACGATCCGCTGGCACATGTCGTAGCTCGTGTACGCCTCCTTAGCCGCGTACACGACGTGAGTTTTGTCGAGTTTCTCCATCCAGGCCGAGTGCCAAGCACGCTTGTCCTTGTTGCACGAATCCTTCATGTCTCTGTAGTAGGGGTCGATGATAGCCTCCGCGAGGTGAACCAGTGAGTCCTTCTCATGCTCCTTGCTGCCCCAGATCTTGTATTGGCCCTGTATGTCGACAAGATTCTAGCAGGCGATGCCCGAACTCTTGAGCGCCTTTACATTTTTGGTGATGTCCACCATAGCGAACATGTAGTGGGGGATGTTGACAAACCTGGTGAAATGCCCGCAAGACCTTGTGGCCAGGCAGTTGTGGTATACGAGGACGTGGTGGCGCACGCACATCTGGGCGACGGCGACCTTGGGACGAGACCCGGCACGAGCGCGGGTGTACTCGAGGTCGAACCCGACCACCTTGTACTTCTCCTCGGCAAGCAACAGCTCCATGATGTGGATGGAGTGCTCCGCCCAGATCGGATCATTGGTGCATACCACCGAAAGGTCCATGAACCTTCTGTGGGTGTCCACCATGGCACACATGGTGAACTGCTGCTCGTCGTCGGCAGCCGCTCGGAGCGTCATTGGAGCCACGCAGGATACCCTCTAAGAATTTCTCGTGGTGGGTATGCTTCTTGCAATGGTGGGGCACGATCGAAAGGTTGAAGAGACACAAGCATAGGTTAAACGATCGATGTAATAATAAATGGGGGACCGCCGGCCTGTAATCGTCACGTCTTGTCACGACGTTCATAGCGGAGGATTCCAGAATCCAGTGCACGCTTGACAACACCGCACCCCAGGCGTGGACACTCGAGTGCGATAATTAATTCTGCGCTCTATAGTGCACACGGTGGAAGAAACCAACTGTGTGCAATAATGTCAAAGATCACAATCGAGTTAGCTATACAGACCGTGTGCTGTGAGATCGACAAGGTAAACTGATTTGAGAATGGTTAATAAAATCTAAGACCATTGCATATTAAGGTCAAAATAGTGCTAGCAATATACGAGTCTCATACGATGCCATTTCAACGATTGTACCACAAAAGCTTGAAATGTTACAGGGTTCAAATTCCAGAGTTATATGGCTCAAATTTGAAGATTACAAGGTTCAAACTGATATTAGAAATGAAATTCAGCTCATCAGCTGCAAACGCTCGCGCTGATGCGCTGAACATGGATATCAGAGAGGTTCAAACTAATATCACCTGTTGGGAATATAGCTACCAGTAAGACCCGCCCAGGAGGGCCGGGTCAGCCCCAATGGCGGGTTACAAAAGAAGCCCAGTAACATTCAATGCGATAGTTTATTAAGACTTATAGAAGGCCTAAGCCCAGAGGCGGCTTAAGGCCCAATATTGTAAACAACCGTATGTAAGGAAAGACTTGTAAAGAAAGGCATATAAAAGAAGTCACCGAGCCGGACATGTTTTATGAGCCAGCCGGGACTCTGTAGGCCGCCAGGCGTCAACCCATGTATATAAGGGGACGACCCGGCGGCGGCTTAGGACAAGAGACAACAACTCGAAGCCAGGACAAGCATATTCGCTCCCTGGTCTTCGAAACCCCAGCAATTCCAACACAACTAGACGTAGGCTTTTACCTTCATCGTAAGGGGCCGAACTAGTATAAATCTCTCGTGTCCTTTGTCCCGATTAACCCCTTTAAGCTTCCTAGTTGCGATGGCCCTACGACTAAGTCCTTTTGCTAGGACATCTGCCGTGACAATTCCACGACAGTTGACGCCCACCATGGGGCCAGCGCACAGTGGATTTGAGTTCTTGAAGGGCAACTTCGAAGGGCTCAAGGGATACGCTGTGGGCCGGATGACCAAGAGTCATCGCGGCAAACTCTACATCAACGACGAAGGCTGGGGCCCTGAGGCCGGCTCGATTGAGTACGGGTACCGGGTCCCCTTCGGCGGGATTCATGTTTTCATCGGCCGGATCGACGAATCGGGCCCTGAGTCGGACGTCTGCACCAACATCATCGAGACGGCTCAGCGTGCGAGATCCGCCCGGGCCCAATCCACCGTAAGGCGTGCCTTCATGGGTTGCATCCATGGAGGTGAGTTTTCTGAAGGATCCGTGGATGGCGGTGAGACGACCATCTGTTCCGACGGTGAGTCATCCTCAGGCGAGACATATTCTTTATATCAGCTACAAGATGGCGTGCTTGGGGGCTGTTCCGATGGCAGCAGTATTCCAAACCTCTCTGAGCCGCCGAATCGAGCCGGAGTTTTCATGGCTGGCACTCAACCCGGGCAGAACTCTACGGCTGCGGCAGCAGTAACCACCAGGTCGGCAGTAGTCGGGTTAGGAGACCCCACGCGGCCCCCAGCTCAGATACTAATGGACCTCATGGATAAGTTGACGGCTCTGTTGACTGCTGTGGTGGAGCCGGCGGATAAGGCTCAGCATGACGCAGAGGTGGCACGGGTACGCGAAGAGATGGCACGGGCCAAGGAAAATTTAGCAGCAGAAGAGGTCAGGATGGCCGTGGAGCGGGCGGCTTTGGACGCTCGTGCTCAGCAGCTTCAAGCGGAGACTTTCTGGCTCTCGGTAGATCTGAACGCGTTAAACGAGGTCATGAGGAGAAGGCATCAGAAAACTCAGTCACGTCTACCTCTGATGCTCGATCCTAGGATCCTTTTCCACACATCCGGGGCCGGTCCAAGTAACCCGCCGGAGGCAAACCGGATCACGACACCCGGGGCCGGGGCACCGGTTCAGCCACGAGCCATGGAACCGCCTCGTATGAATACCGCTCTGCCTCATTATACACCAATATCACCGGGTCACTTTTCCAATCCTTTGGAGAATCTCATTGCTGCGTCAGCTCGTTTGGCGGCTCTCCCGATGGAAGGCGACTCTCCGACAGCAATCGAAACATGAAGGGTGAGAAAACTTCTTCAGACGGCTCTGGCGCAGCAGGATGCGTACTCTTACAGTCGAGACATAATGCATTCAACCCTCGCCCAAGCCGGAGCCCGAGCTATAGCAGGCATATGGACTCAGCCGCTATGTCAAGCAACGCTCAACGCCGTAACCAACCGCGCAGGCATGAGCCGGCACAGGGTGGAGCCCTTAACTTGGCGGATCAGGAGAGGATCCGTCAAGAGGCTGAACGGGCGGTTCAACTAGCAGCTGAGCAGGCGGCTCATCAGGCTTTTCCGGCTTATCCGGCAACCTCTGTTGAGGCAGGAGTAGCCACAAGAACATGATGCGTCCCTTGCCTGGTGCCGGCTATACGTAACGAGCGCTTGACAAAAGACTTCATGGGGCCTCGTAAGGTGCCTAATTACACGACCGACTTGCAGCCTGGGGCCTGGATTGAAAGTTATGAGATGGTGATGGAGTTGTTGGAGGTCAGCGATGCAACAATGGCTAACTATTTCACTATGATGTTGGATGGAACGGCTCGCACTTGGTTGAAAGGATTGCCCCCCAATTCCATCGGCCCATGGGCGGAATTAAAGGCCCGGTTCATTCAGAACTTCAAGGACACATACAAACAACCTATGTCAATCGTGGCCCTGACTAATTGTAAGCAAGAGGAAGGTGAGTCCAAAACCCATTGGGTGCGCCGGGTCAAGGAGATAATACATTCGTCTGATAAGATGGATGCCGGCTCGGCAGTCTTAATGTTGGAGAAAAATTACCGTTTTGAACCTCTGAAGCAGAAGTTGGGGCGGCTCAAGCATGACTGCAATGACATGGGCCAGTTGATGGCGGCCCTGGTCAAGTATGTTGATTCTGATAGTACCAAGGATCCCATATCTGATGAAGAAAAAACAGGGAAGGGAAAGAAGAACGGCAACGGCAAGGGTCACCGGCATAACCCGACAAATCAAGGAGGTAATAAACGTAAGGCTGACGAATTTGTGGCTAACACCAATGCATAGGGCAACAACCAACGGCGCAAGGGTAGGCAACCCCCTCGGTCAGGCAGGTCAGGTCCCACCCTCGAGCAACTATTGAATGAACCTTGTCCAAGATACGGCACCCGGGAGAAGCCAGCCACCCATCTGTGGAAGGACTGTACAATCATGAAGGCATTTAAAAATTCCAATGCATTTGATGGTAGTCACGGGCCTGGCGGCCGTTCAGGCGGAGGTGGCTTTCATGGCCCGGGCGCCGGTTCAGGCAGAGGCGGTTTTCACGGTCAGGGCCATCCGAGTAACCAAGGAGGTTATAATCCACAACCCCGCCAAGGGAATCAGCAGCAACAGTCCGGATATCAGAGCAACCCAAAACAGTTGAATAGTGGGCAGTACCATGTATTTACCACTAGTTTATGCAAGAGGGACCAGAAGCTTCATAAGAGGGCTGTCAATACCGTTGAGCTGGCGATTCCATGTTATTTGAGGTGGTCAGAACAGCCTATTGTGTGGAGCAGAGAAGATCATCCTCCCCAGGTTGATAATCCGGGCCACTTGGCCTTAGTGGTAGCACCTCAAGTTGGTGGATATAAGTTCACTAAGGTGCTCATGGACGGAGGCAGTAGCATCGACATCCTCTATTATGAGACATTTCGTCGGATGGGGTTGACTGATAAGAGTCTTAAACAATCCAACACTATTTTTCATGGTGTTGTCCCTGGTAAGTCGGCATACCCAGTTGGTAAGATTGAACTGGAGGTAGCCTTTGGGGATGAATATGATTCTAGGGCTGAGAAGTTAACTTTTGAAGTGGTTAAGATCAAAAGCCCGTATCATGCTCTGTTCGGACGGCCGGCTTACGCCAAGTTCATGGCTCGGCCATGTTATGTATATCTGCAGCTCAAGATGTCGGGTTATAAAGGCACCATTACAGTACATGGAAGCCGGAAAATAGCCCTGAAATGTGAAGAAGGTGATGCCGCTTATGCTGAGTCTGTTTGTGCGACAGAGGAATTGAAGTTTTATAAAGACAACGTTGACTCGACAGACATGACATCTTTAAAGAAGCCAACTACGGAGCATGAACCGGTGTTGAAATTCAAGTCAGCTGATGACACCAAAACGGTTGATTTTGTGCCTAGCGACTCATCCAAGTAGTTCATCATCAGTGCCAACTTGGATCCAAAATAGGACAGCGTGCTCATCGAGTTCATCCATGAGAACCGGGACATCGTTGCATGGAAACCTTCTGACATGCCGGGTGTCCCGAGAGAACTCGCTGAGCACACTCTTAATATTGATACGAAGTTTAAGCCGGTCAGGCAGTTTCTCCAACAGTTTAACGAGGAAAGGCGCAAGGCCATTGGAGAAGAGGTGGCCCGACTCTTGGCGGCTAGGTTCATTGTGGAAGTTTTTCACCTAGAGTGGTTGGCTAACCCGGTGCTTGTACTCAAGAAGAACGGCACTTGGCGTATGTGTGTGGATTACACCGATTTGAACAAGGCTTGTCCGGCTGACCCTTTTGCTCTCCCTCGTATTGATCAGATCATTGATGCTACGGCGGGTTGCGAGCGTTTGAGTTTTTTGGATGCATACTCAGGTTATCATCAGATCAAGATGGCAGTTAAGGACCAGGAGAAAACAACTTTCATCACTCCGTTTGGAGCCTTCTGCTATGTGTCTATGCCTTTTGGGCTTAAAAGTGCCCAGGCGACTTATCAGCGGTGTGTACATAATTGCCTTCACAATCAGATTGGGCGCAATGTTCATGCTTATGTGGATGATATAGTGGTGAACTCCAGAGAAGAGGAAACCTTGGTAACAGATTTGAAGGAGACCTTTGATAACCTCTGGGTCTACAAGATGATGCTTAACCCGGCCAAGTGTGTTTTTGGAGTCCCAGCTAGCAAACTCTTGGGTTTTTTGGTGCCTAACACAGCTATTGAAGCTAACCTGGAGAAAATTAAGGCAATCACATCCTTGGCCAAACCGGTGTGCATCAATGACGTTCAACGGCTGGCGGGTCGCGTTGCTGCTTTGAGTCGGTTCATAAGCCGGTTAGGGGAGAAGGCGATGCCTTTGTATCAGATGATGAAAAAGACGGATGACTTTGTTTGGAGTGATGCTGCAAACTCTGCCTTTGAGGATCTGAAGAAATAGCTTGCTGAGCCACCGGTTCTTGCTGCTCTGATTGAGAAAGAGCCGTTATTGTTATATGTAGCTGCTAACTCACGTGTTGTTAGTGTGGCCATTGTGGTGGAGTGCAAGGAGCCTGACAAGGAACATCCGGTCCAACGGGCGGTTTACTACGTCAGTGAAGTGCTGATTGAATCTAAACAAAGATATCCACATTGGTAGAAGCTCGTTTATGGGGTGTTCATGGCAAGCCGGAAGCTCAAACATTACTTTCAGGGTCACCCAATCACTGTGGTTAGCTTTGCTCCTTTAGGAGACATCATTCAAAATAGAGAAGCCACAGAACGAGTCGCCAAGTGGGCTATTGAACTTGGGTCTCATGGTTTAAAGTATATGCCACGTACTGCGATCAAATCTCAAGCGTTGGTTGACTTCATTAACGACTGGACAAAATTGCAGATGCCAGAGGATAAACCAGACAACACATATTGGACGATTCATTTTGATGGGTCCAGACAGTTGGAAGGCTCGGGGGCTGGAGTTGTTTTAACTTCTCGAGGGGACAAGTTTTGTTATGTGTTGTGATTAATGTTTCCTTCTACTAACAACGTAGAAGAGTATGAAGCCTTGCTCCATGGTCTTTGAATGGCTAAAGAGATGAGCCTGAGCCGGGTCTGGTGCCTTGGCGATTCAGATTTGGTGGCCCAACAGGTCTCAGGCAAGTGGGATTCCAAGGATCCTCTCATGGCAGCTTATCGTCGTGAAGTCTACGCTGTTGCAGGACATTTTGAGGGTTATCAGGTGGAACACATTGACCGTAGTAAGAACGAAGCGGCCGATGCTTTAAGCTGGTTGGGATCTCAGCGTAAGCCGGTGCCACCTAACACCTTTTTGGATGTTTTGCATAACCCGTCTGTTAAGTTACCTACAGAGGAAGATTTGGCCGTTCCTGACCCGGAGGCACAGCTGGTGGCAGCTCTTCACGTCATTCCATATTGGACAGTACCGTTCTTGGCTTACATGACCCGGGGCGAGTTGCCAGAGGATGAGACCCTGGCCCGACAGATAACCCGGCGGTCCAAGTCAATGAGGATTTCTGATGGAGAGTTATACCATCACAGCGTCACTGGAGCGTTTCAGCGGTGTGTTTCTCCTGAAGAAGGCCAAGAAATACTTCATGAGATCCATGAAGGGGATTGTGGTCATCACGCTGAGTCTAAGTCTCTTGTGGCCAAAGCTTTTCATCATGGTTTTTACTGGTTGATGGCTCACGCTGATGCAGAGGATCTGGTCAGTAGGTGTGATGGATGTCAAAAATTTGCACGACAAGCGCATGTGCCAGCTCAAGAGTTGCAGATGATTCCAATTACTTGGCCATTTGCAGTCTGGGGGCTTGACATGGTTGGACCTTTCAAAATATCTAACGATAAAAAGACACATCTTTTAGTGGCAGTTGGCAAATTCACAAAATGGGTTGAGGCAGAGCCAGTGAGTAAGTGTGATGCAGCCACGACGGTTCAGTTCATGAAAAAGGTGATCTTTCGCTTTGGTTTTCCACACAGCATTATCACTAACAATGGCACTAATTTATCCCAAGGGGCTATGGAGGAGTTTTGTCAATGTGAGCATATCCGGCTTGATGTTTCTTCTGTAGCTCACCCTCAATCCAATGGTCAGGCTGAGAGAGCAAATCAGGAAATCTTAAAAGGTCTCAAGCCCTGGCTTATGGTTCCCTTACAACGAACGCCGGGTTGTTGGGTAGAGGAATTACCCTCGGTGCTGTGGAGTATCAACACCACTCCTAACAGGTCTACAGGTTATACATCTTTCTTCATGGTTTATGGGGTGGAAGCAGTGCTGCCCAGTGACATCCGTCATGACTCGCCTCGTGTGGAGGCTTACGTTGAAGCTAATAACGAACAAGCCCGACAGGATGCACTTGACTTGTTAGATGAGGAGAGAGACTTGGCGGCGGCTCGATCAGCAATTTATCAACAGGACCTGCGCCATTATCACAGCCGTCGGGTTAAGTCCAAAACTTTTCAAGAAGGTGACCTAGTGCTCTGGATCATCTAGGATCTGTTAGATGCACACAAGCTATCCCCGCCTTGGGAAGGACCCTTTGTGGTTAGCAAGAATTTAAACAACGGGTCATATTACCTCATCGATGTTCGAGAACACAAAGACTCATGTAAGTCGGAGGAGGAGACCCGCTGGCCATGGAACATTGCTCAACTTCGGCCATACTACACCTGAGCCACCGGCTCTCATCATGTACATATTTTGACATTGTATATATTATGATAAGGAATAAAGCTGGACCTCTGTCCTTTTCCCAGTCACGACGTTGTAAAACGACGGCCAGTGAATTGTAATACGACTCACTATAGGGCGAATTCGAGCTCGGTACCCGGGGATCGTATCCGAATCTAGCTGTAAACCTCATGATCACTTGGGGGCTTCTTGTTCAAACATAGGTCGTATTCGAACCAAAGAGAACATAGCTGTCGTAACCCTCTTGATCGGCTCAAAGCCAAACTCACTAGGGGGCTTCTTGATCGTATCCGAATCATAGCTTAACCCCTTTTGGGTCCGACTTGGATCGTATTCGAATGAGGGTCGTTAAAAACCTCTCAAGGTCATTTGGGGGCTTCCTGTTCAAACATAGGTCATATTCGAACCAAAGAGAACATAGCTGTCGGTACCCTCCTGATCGGCGCAATGCCAAAGCCACTGGGGGCTACATGATCATATTCAAATCTTAGCTTAACCCCTTTGGTCCGGTTTACTGATCGTATTCGAATCAGAAACCCCCAACTTTCAGTTACAAAGTTAATTTATATTGTTTGAAATCTGCTATTTGTCTTACTGGTCTTTGTTGTCTCAAATTTAAACGATCAACACGGCTTTTTCATCGGCTTGATTATTTGACAATAAGCTGCCAAGGCATGAGAGTCATCAGGCATACAGAAGCATTGACTTCTCAAAAAAGGACTGGGTCATCAACCTCATCACCGGGGTCATATAAACCAGTGGTCCAGATGCAAAGAATACATGTATGACTGTTATTTATGAACAGTTCTTTCTGTGTTTTTTTGTTAATCAAAGGTTGTTTCAACCTTGTTTATTTTTACGTCTATTTCTATTTTTTCTACTATGATAAAACCATTAGTCATGTACCGGATGTTCTGACCTGTTCGTTGCTAAACTGCCAAGCCAGTTTTTTCCTTTTCTACAGGAACAGAGCCGAAATATTACAGAGATAACCATAGATGTGACACATATATTGACATCAGGAAGCAAAGAGTCACACACGGCATCTTATGCGTGATGGCATAGGCAAAATATGCAGTTGTTTCAAGCTAAATCTATTACAAGGCTTTAAAAAGCCCACAAGATGGTTATCACTCTTCCCTCGCCTGTTCACCTCCTTTTGCTGATTGGAAGCTGGGATTGGACCAGTAAAGCTGTTCACGACAATGAACTCTGCTTCATCATCAATCAGGCCAGCCGGATCAACTTCCGGAGCAAACGTATGTTGATGAACCGGCGGGATAAGATCTGTCACCTTGTAAGAGGGAGTCACCATCTTCTTATTCTCCAAATCAAAACCCGACTGATATTTGTCAATGTTGGTCTCATCTCCAAGAACGGTACCTTGAGGTCGAACTCCCCTCACGCAGGCAATGAAGTCATCCTGCTCAAATAGAGACCCGTCTTCCTTCACAGTAGCGTACCCCGTAGCTACATCCGCCGGGTCTAGATCTGGCACCCAGGCTTTGGAGCGGCTCAGGGCAGTTAAGGATCCGGCTCTGGCACAGGATCGTTTGACCTCTTGAAACCTGGTGGGTAAGATTGACAATTTTTTCAAAACATCGCTCAGCCGATTGGGTCCTTGGTTGGCAGGAGAGATAGCAGCAAGTGCTCGTTGAGCACCAGTATACAACTGCTCTACTAAGGTGTAAACCGCCTTCAGTTTGGTCACATTATCTTGGCTCAGATTTTTGCTTCGCGGACCTGCACATATTTTTTAAACAAGGGATCAACAGGCAGTTTATATTCCGGGTCAAAAGAAGGTATAAAGGATCAGTACAGATGGCTTACCAAAGATGGCGGAAACCATTTGAGACACCCGGTTCTTTAAGCCGGTAAACTCCGTGGTAACCTCCTCAAGAGCTGATTCAGCTTTTTCAGCGCGTTGTGTTAGCAACGTCTTTTCTTCGGCCCATGATTTCTTTTTGGCAGTCAAGCTGGTTTTCAATTTTTCCGTCTCAGCAAGACTCAATTGAAGTTTAGAATCAACAGACTTGATTTCTGCCTCTTGATCCGCCAACCGGGTCTTTGCATCAGTTAATTGGGAGCCCAGTTCAGATAGGGCATTCTACAAAACATACACAGGTGTGTCAAGGCTTAAACTAAAAGTTATAAAGATTCAAGTCTCAAGTACTTTGCACTGCAATACTACTTGACACTTGGGGGCTAATGTCTGCCGAAACAATCTTTTATGACTCTTATATGTTTCAAGTCCGAAGTGTTTTACAAAGTAATAACAGTTGGCACTCGGGGGCTAATGTCTGCCAAAACAATTTCTTATGACTCTTATATATTTCAAGTCCCAAGTGCCTTATAAAGTAACAACACTTGGCACTTGGGGGCTAATGCATGATATTCAGAAAGTTTCTCAAGATTAAGCCGGATTACAATATTTGTTGGGATTGGTAAAAGATAGCTATGAAGTTAAGTACCGGTTCATTTATGATAAATTGAGCCGACCCTTGGGGACTACAGGTGAAGTTTACACTATTTTATTGGACTTTTGAAAAACTTAGAGAGAAGATATCAATCTATATCATAAAGTCTCCAGATCATTCAGGTTCATCATCTGAAGACTTGGGGGCTGGCAGAGTATAAGTAAACCGGAGAACATACCTCATATTTCAGCTGCAGTTGCTTGACCGTCTCAATTTCTGACTCACGGCTGGAGTGAACATGGCTAAAATAGCCGGACAATATGTCACTAGCATTCAGATGAGTGTAGTGAGAGATGGCGAAACACACTTTCTGTCTCTCCAAGGCTTCTTGTTTAGCAGTGTGCCGAGCTAACACAGTGGGAGTCCCCGGTTCAACAAAACGGCTACCCGTGATCAGAACGTCATGATCAGAAGATGATGGCGGGTTAGCTGAACTGGATGGTCTGGAAGTAGAGGGGTTAACAACGGTATCACCAGCTGACGACTCAGGAGGGTCCAATGGAGTATTAACAGCTGGTCTTCTAGTGCTCCAGTTCGAGGGGGAGAAGTTGGCATGGCCGGTTCAGGTGCAAGAACTGACGGGTCTTCCGCCGGTTTAACCACTTTGGCCTTCTTGGACTTGGCTTGACCACCAAGACAGATTTTATGAGATAGTTAGTGCAATGATGCAATTTTTAAAGACAAAGAGGAAATATGATTTTTTTCCTTACCCAAGGGCAGTCTTGAAGGCCGGAAATTGCGTCTGAGATGAGATGCCAGAAGAGCGAGAAACCTCCTGCAAAGGTAAATTAAGTCAGTAATGCAAGAGAATAGACTCATTAATAAAAACAGAAGATGAAGATAAAAGAGACCTCATTCTGGCGTTTTTGAGGAGTTTGTTGTACAATGGAAGGCGGTTCATCATCATTTCGGGCCTAACGGCGGCTCTCATGTTGCTGCTTTTTCAAAAGAAAATGAGGGTCCAAATAAGCTAAAGGGTGCGAAAACCTTACTTTCCGGGTTACCAGTCGAAGTTTCTGTCTTGGCAAATGGGCTGAGTCAGAGGAAATAGTTACCTCTTCTTCTACGGCCTGACTGGCCCCCATGTCGTCCTGGCAATAGTCAGTGTCAATAAGGTTATTAAAAAAAATGGCCAAGGGAGTCAAGGGCTATCTCCAACTCAGTATCATCGTCAAGCTTCAACAGGTCCTCAGTGGTGCTCTTTTTCTTCTTGGACCTCCAGGTCATCTTCTTGCCGGCGACTCTAGCCTTCTTGGCGGCTTCATGGTCATAGTTGGCTTTCTAGAAGTCAGATTTGGCCAATAAACAAGTAAAGAATATAAAAGGTCATGCAGGTATTTAAAACTGTTGAGGAAAATACAAAGAGAAAGAGGTCAGGGGTTTTTACCTCTGGCGCCGGGTTAAGTTTGCAGAAGGGGTTTAACCTGACTTTACTGCAGTCTTCATATTTGCCATTCACCAGAAAGGTTGACATTGAAACAATATCTTCTTCAGTTAGTTGAACGGAGTTGTGACGAAGAGAGTCATCTGGGCCTCCGCCATAGTCATACATCAATTTTGATCGGCGGCTTAGAGGGATGACCCGCCACGAGACCCAGCAACGGGTCAAGTCAACTCCCGTTAAGCCATTCCCCAATAAGGCATTAATCCTTTTTATAGATGGAATAAGCTTCTTGCGTCCAGCAGCAGTGAGCTTATCAGGGAGAACAAATTTGGAGTCCAGACGCTCCGCGCGGTAACCCGGCAGTGGTTTTTCATTTGCTGGAGATGTATCTTGGCAATAGAACCAAGTCTGGTTCCAATCCTTGGGATGACTCGGTAAGACTATTAGGGGAAAGACGGCGCCCTGTCGGCGCTAAATTAAGATTCCACCAAGTTCCAAGCTAGTGCCGTTGGTACACTCGTTCTGGCGGTTCAGATAAAAATACTCTCTGAATAGTTCCACAGTCGGCTCTTCTTGAAGATACACCTCACAGAGAACTTGGAAGTTGCAGATATTGGATATGGAATTGGGACCAAGATCTTGAGGGTGGAGTTTGAAAAAGTGAAGAACGTCTCTGAAGAACTTTGAGCCGGGTGGTGAAAAACCCCGATTCATGTGGTCAGAGAAGACAATAACTTCACCGTCTTTTGGGTTAGGCCGTTCCTCGTCCGAGTCAGGTGCACGGTAAGACATAACATTCTTCCCTGGCAAAAATCCTATGGTGAAGAATTCCTTCAAGTTATCCTCAGTTACTGTGAAGGGGACCCAGTTGCGGACAGTCGGTGCTTTTGACAGCATGATGATCAAAACACGAACTGAAAAGAAAGTAACGTGCCGGTTCAATTCAATGGTGATGGTGAAGTTAAATGATGATGGTACAAATAAGTAATGGCGGCTTACGTAAGGGCTAATGTCATATAAAGGAAAAAGTAAGCCCGCACCATAAGCCGCCATGACTACAGATATTTGAGAAATACCAGGAATAGAATTGGCTAAGTGTTGAGACAAACAAGTTTCATAATTTCTTGATATTATTTTGGATCAAATGGCTGTTCGAAATGGAAAATATTCTAGACCTAAAAATCCAGCACAGATGAGTTCGTGAGTTCTAATGAGGCTTTTTGTGCCAAGAGAAGGAATCTACTGGTATCAAGGATGGGCACAAAACAACTACCACACGAGTATATGTTCTTTTTGGATCAAGAAGAAGCTGCAGTGAAGGAACTGTGAAGAAACTAAGATGAACTATGAAGAACACGCAGAAAACCTAGAAACCCTAATGCGGATCTGAGGAACAGGAGGGCAAACACTTACATCCACGAATCTTCCGCGGAGAGTCGCCACCGTTCTCTTGACTGATTCCGGTTGATGCAGCAGCCAAGGTCGACGGAGACGAGGTGCTCTGCGATGGCGGTGGAGCTCGAGCAACGGTGGAGTTGCGAGAGGAAGAAGACGAAGAAAGAGAAGAATGAGAAGGACCAGGGCGTGCCTATTTACAAGGGGATAAGCAAACAGGCGGGTGCGAAAATCAAGGAAGGCCCAAATAATGACTATCCAACTAAACAGACGCCTCGATTCTCGGAAAACATTAAAAGATAAAGATCCATTGAGGATGACATCATAATAGTTTTTTGTGTTTTCAAAAGATGACGTCACAGTGGGTTACATAATTTTTACAAAGATAGGAAGATGGATTTCATCTAAGTATTGAAGATTAACAAGGAACAAAGTTCAAAGTCAACCTCGGGCCTAATGTTGGGAATATAGCTACCAGGTAAGACCCGCCCAGGAGGGGCCGGGTCAGCCCCAATGGCGGGTTACAAAAGAAGCCCAGTAACATTCAAGGCGATAGTTTATTAAGACTTATAGAAGGCCTGAGCCCAGAGGCGGCTTAAGGCCCAATATTGTAAACCGCCGTATGTAAGGAAAGACTTGTAAAGAAAGGCATATAAAAGAAGTCACCGAGCCGGACACGTTTTATGAGCCGGCTGGGCCTCTGTAGGCCTCCAGGCGTCAAACCATGTATATAAGGGGACGACCCGGCAGCAGCTTAGGACAAGAGACAACAACTCAAAGCCAGGACAAGCATATTCGCTCCCTGGTCTTCAAAACCCCAGCAATTCCAACACAACTAGACGTAGGCTTTTACCTTCATCGTAAGGGGCTGAACTAGTATAAATCTCTCGTGTCCTTTGTCCCGGTTAACCCCTTTAAGCTTCCTAGTTGCGATGGCCCTATGACTAAATCCTTTTGCTAGGACATCTGCCGTGACAATTCCATGACATCACCGCTTCTAAGTCTGGCTTCGAAACCTCACAATTTTTGCAAAGGGGTTAGCCATTGAGAAGTCATGTATGGGGTTGACTCGATGACTTCCAATTACTCTGTCATCTAAAGTTCCAAAATAAAATTCAGCATTTTTGGAGCCTACTCCATTCTGCCGTAGGCGCCGGCGCTGATCAACAGACCATTCATTTTTGCGAAATAAATGTACGGTAAACCTCATTTCTTTCAGCACCCTTGCTCTGAGAACAAAGAACCTGGCGAATATAATCTCTGGTAAGGTCCCTCGGTAGGAGTTCAAAGTAATTTCTGAGAGATGCAGATCTAGGCATTCGACATGATTGTTATATTGTACCACATTATCCACCACTGGGCCTAATCTTATCTGCAAAAGAAGAAAACGTGTTAGTGCCTACATGCAGTTTTGAACATTACTACATGACTAGCTATTTGGTTTGCAGGATTTGTAAAATGCACTAACATTCCATCTTCGATCTGACATGATTAACATGGGCATTCGATTACATTCTAGAAAACTGTAGCCTTCTTCGCAAGAGGTTGGAGTAAGGATGGCAATGGGTCGGGTTTGGATCGGGTTGAACAATCTCAAATCCATATCCATGTCCATGAAGACAGTCTTTACCTGCCCATGAAAAAATCCATGGGTGAAAAATTGTGTCCATGTCCAAATCCTATGGATATCCATACCCATTGGATATCCATTGGGTCCTCTCGAGACATATAAATAAGACATAACACAATATTAACATAAACTCTTCCATTCTTCACCTCGTGGTAGGCTAGGCTTCACTTATGGTAAATCAACATCCACTAACAACCTAAGATCATTTAGTATTTTTCTAACAGATGAGAATGACGAGTCATTTAAGGAGGTGGTAAAAATAAGGGAAGGGGTGTTGGATTATGTTACAGAGGGGATTGAATGTCAACTAAAAAAAGTTACGATGGAGATTGTGTAATTTCTTATGCATGTTTTAGATAAAAAAGTGTAAAATTGTTGTGGGACATATGACCGTGGGGCAAGGATAGCAGATTTTCCCCCATTAAGTCATACTATCGGGTCGGGTTTGGGTATATCCATGGGTACAAGATTATATCCATGCCCTATCCACGAACAATCGGGTCGGGTTTGGGCGCCGCCCATGGACACAAAAGCATATCCAAATCCTATCCATTCGGGTCGGATATCCATGGATATCCATGTCCATGGATAAAATTTCCATCCTTAGGTTGGAGTGGATGAAAAGTTCCCTAAGAAAACTAGTACAGATGAATCCAAAGGAGAAATACTTATTGATTGTAAGATCAAGCAACCAATATGGGGGGGGCATGTTTGTACTGAAATCCTCCAAAAGAACCTTCAGAAATCGTAGTACATTGTCATCGTAAACTTGGAAAAGGTGTCACAAATTGAACTCCCTTATGGTTAACATTTAACAGGAAAGGAACATCACCTCGATATATAGCTTCTCCAGGCACGGAAAGCATCTCAAGAAACTGAAAACTTGCTCCAGGTCGGGCCCGATAGATTCTAGTGCCAAGACCTTCACTGTGCGCAGTTTCGGAGTCAAGCTTGTCGGAATAATTTTCTGAATGACAGACGAACAAACATCTTCAAAATTAGAAATAATGTTAATTTGTAGAAGGAGAGGTAGAAGGCGGCTGTTGTACCTGAACGGGTGTGGATCCAATAACAAGTTTGAAGTATTTGTCAGACGAGTAGCCCACCACTATCAATTTCGGCGTAGAAATGACATTGATTCTTGTTGGGCCTTCTTAATCAACTACAAGTAATCTCTCAAGTGCAGGTGTGTCCTGGATGACCATACCATGGTCCACCTTTTGTGATGTCTTCCTGCTGCACCAGCAACACACATAAATAGTCCGGAGAGTCATGGAGGTGATGTGGAATGTACTCAACCCATTGATCACGTGAAGACGAAGGTACTCGAGTGCAGTACAGCCATGGAGCAGGCGCTCCATGTCACCCTTTGAGAGGCAGACGACGACGAGCTCGAGGTGCTTCGGTCGTGGTAGAATAACAGCGGGCGCGTCATTAAGGGGCGGGAAATGGCAGTTCCTAAACTTGGCGATGCGCAACATGGGCGCGAGGCAGAGTGCGGACGTTGGCAGCGACCGCATATGCCCATCATCAAATGTGAGCTCCTCGAGCTGATCTAGGGCGGGGGATCGGAACCAGTCGTCAAGCTTGGCTCGGTCCTTGCCATTGGAACGGAACTTGGCCATTCTAAGGCCTTTGGTTGGGCCAAGGTGACTGCCGAGGATCTTGGAGAACTCATCCAAGCTTTTGCGATAGCCATAGTAGAGCTCATGGGTGTCGATGAGGTCGAGAGGGCTGGAGTTCCATAGGGGGATCCACCGCCGGGAAAGGAGGGTTGTCCGCGCCCCATATTTGATTGGGAGGAGGGAGATGATGACTCTCAACATATCATCGGGGAGGTTGCTGATTAAGTCTAGGCCTGCTGGAGTCGCTTGCGGTTCTAGCTCGCCCTGCCTCCGCTTGTTGGCAGCCCCGTTATCCACCTTCGGAGTCTCCTTGTCAGCGGCACTTTCTGATAGAAATGGGAGTACAGGGAATATTTAGTTAAAATAGGGTAATAGAAAAGTGTATTGGTAACTAGAAGTTATTAGGTAGGAATATAGTAAGATAAGGGAATAAAAATTGGTTGCTTAAATACTACACAATTCATTTGACATTGTTGGGTAAGTCAACATATGCAGATAGTTGAAAAGAAAACTTACTTCGAACAAAGTCTGGATGGATGATTTTGTCAGGGAAGTTAGCATATATCTCATGACGAGGCCCTTCTATGTGCAGTGCAATTTTAGTGCCAACTTTCAGTACATAAAACTTCGCAATTTCATTCCAAAAGCCAGTGGAAAAATAGGAGTCACCATGTTCATCAAGTCTTACAGTAGCAACGATTGTAAATCCATGGTTTGTGTGCAGTATGACATTCGTGGAGCCTTGATGTATGTAAAGGGAAAATTGTGCACTACATAATCTGTTGCATAGCAAGGGATGTCCTGCAGAAAATGGTAGGATTGTTAAAGAAAATATGGTAACATGCAAATATGGGCCCAAATTGAAAGAACTGTACAACAGTTGAAATCGAAGGACAAAAGTCTATAATTAAACAGATAGGGTAAACATGATGTCATGGAAATATGAGAGTAATCGAAAGAACAATACCTCATTAATTTCCTAATATAGAAAGAAGAGGGGGGGAATCCCCTTTGACGTATATGGTGCATGTGGCACCTTTTATCCAAATGTAGCAATATGTAGAATATGTTTAGGAAAGTAGACCATGCCAACCGATTTAGGGTGAGATTGAACATACCGCGCACGTCCTCAAGTTATCTGGTACGATGAGATGGAATCTCTGGCGGCGGTCGCCAAGTCCTGAAGTATTGGTGCACTGTACATTCTATGAATGAAAGAAAACCCTCAAATCAGCTCAAATAAAAATGAATTCACGGCGATTTCCGCCGGGTGATTAAAGGAGGCAGATGAACTGGGATAAGAGATGAGATAACATCTTGTTAAATTAGTTACCTTGTCGTCCATGATAAAGAACCCTCATTACGACAGATTCCCCAACCGAGCGGAGCTGGGTCGACCACGAGCAGCGTCGAGAAAGTCGATGGCAATAGGCGGTGGCAAGCAGAAGTGGCGAAATGTGGTGGGCTTTGCCGGCAGCCTGGCAGCGGCAGTAGGCGTCGAGCTAAGTGTTTACCGCCACAATAGGCAGTGCCATGGCATAGATGCGGAGGAGTTTGTGCAGGTGTGAATGGGGAACGTACCGGAGGGGCCGAGTTGGGTGGCGGGCGGGGTGAGGGTTTTTATGACGTGGGGATGGTGAGGGTTTTATTTTTCTTTTTTGAATTGGGTGGTGAGGGTTTTCTGTCCCACAAAGAATTTTGGGGGCGACGGTTTGCTAGAGTGAACCATGTGTGATTGATGTAGCAGGCAAAATGATAGTCATTGCACACGATTCCAATTTTGGGAACCGTGTGTGATTGACGTACTACCTCTGTCCTGGTTTATTGGTCCCCCATTGTAATTTTTACCAAAATTTGGCGAAATATTTAACATATTCAGACATAGATAATAAGCGTACACGTACATAAGCATAGTTCAACCATAAGTACATAGTTCAACCATCATTAAGCATACTCAAGCGTACATAGTTTGATACATCTCACATCTCATCTCACATGCGGCCGGCACGATCCTGAAGCTTCTCCAGGTACTCGGCGTACGCGCCGTGCGCCACCCTGCGAGAATACTTCTGCTTGAAGGAGCCAATGGCCAGTCTCTCTTACATGCGCAAGAACACTTAGATACGCGTCATGAATCTTGTGGTTGCAAAATGGGCATCCATAGCCGTCGTTCCAGGTCCTAATACGCCTGTTATGCATTCCCGCATAAAGCTCCCTCATGATTCGCCTCTTGTACCTCCTCTGGGCCCTCGTTGTCCACATCGTCAGACATCACCTATACATATAGTAAAACAAATTTGGCATCAAAACACCGATTACATGCCATGAAGTAGGATTAGAAATTTATGGCTATTTATTTATACATATTCAGAGATTATGGTTCGATTTTTAAGCACAGTCGTCTATGTACAGACCAATCTTGAAGAAAATAATGGCACAAACATATGTAGGTCATTCAAAATCAATTGTCAAGTCCTGGCTAGGAATTATTAGCACGAACACTAACCCTAGTCAGATTACTAGCAGAAATCATTTGCACAGATGAAACAACTAATGACTTATCATCTGTACCATTCAAACAATCAATACACTACACGGATCTAACGAAACTTACTCAGATTTCATGGATTGGGAGAACATAACCATGGGATTTCTATGCCAAAAAGGGGAGGCATGAGTAACCAGAGAAACCCTATGATCTATTTGACACATAAATGGGTATAGATGACTAACCAACTATCCATCATTGTCGGTGTTGTCGCCGGAGTGGTCGCCGGAGTTGGTGTGGAACTCCGCTCCGGCTGTGGAAGCTCGACGCCGTCGATGACGTCAGGGTGCAGCGATAACTCACTGGCGGTGACGGCAACCTCTGTCTCCATCTCCATGCCGTGCTCCGGTACTTTAGTAGCCCCGGCGTCGCCACTCCCTTCGATGGGGCGCTTCAGCGGCATCCTCATACAATGATGGCTTTGAGGACTGAGAGCGGCGTCGAGGTTGCAAGCGGAGAGAGAGAGGATTGTGTGTGCGTAGCGAGGATGGGGGTGCGGCCGCTCGAGCGCACCATTAATATGGAGTAGTGGGAGTTGTGGGAGAGAGGCGGGCGGCGGTCAAACCGATGGCTCGCCTCCCGGTGAGCCTGCGCACCGGACTATTGGCATGCCTACCAAAGTTTCACACAGCTACTCGCATGCCTCCCGATGACACTGCGCAGCGAGCACGCCTCCGTCAATTCACACACCTGCATGCACGCCTCCCCTTTTGCCTGCGCGGCGGACTGCTCGCATTCATCCTGTCAACTCACGCCTGCTCGCACGCCACACGGGTCGCGCGGCGGCATGTATATTGTTTTTATATTTGGATGATTAATGTTGCCGCTTTATTGCTTAATCGAAGCATGGCACATATCCATTGTTGGTCTAACACTCATGGTTCGAATAAATAATTCATTTGGGATATTGGTTCCCAATTATTAATAATCTCCCGTCTATAATTAGATAAAGATTACATCAAAACTGGTCTCAAATTTGACAAAAAAGTACAATGCCACTTTGTATTGGTGTCCATATGACAACACGATAAGTTTCATGAACTTCAAATAAGTTTTGGATGTACTAGAATTTAAAAATCAAGATTCTCAATATTGAAATTTGTTGCACGGGGAGTAAACATGCACCCAGTGAGACACATGTGTTTTTGCAATCCATTTAGGTGCACTGTCACGTGTGCATGTAGCTCGAATTTGATTTTTGCACATTATACCCATAGAAAATCAATCAATGTACTAAAATATCTTAATGATCTCTGTGATTTTTTTGAAATTAAAATGCCCCTGCTTTGGTAACATGTATGTTCATCGCGGGATAATTAATTTAACATACATCATAGTTGCGGTGGATTCACGGTGTGTGTGTGTGGGTGTGTGCGTCTGGGGGTGGCAGGTGGCTCGCAGTACACTACGAGTTGTGAGCCACCATGTGGGTTGGCCGTTTTGTTAGGCAGGCTGGTGCCACATCAGAGTTGTGAAATCGTTATTTAAAACATTATACAACCCTTTCGTACATGAATGTTTTGGCCACATGCAGTCGATGGTTGTCCTACACGACACTCGATACTCGCGTGTGATGCTTTTTATGGGCCCGCGAGGTCATCGTCCATCACTTTGACGAATAGCCGGCAGTGAGGTTAATTTGACCAGAAAGGTATAATATTTTTTGTTTGTGTTATGGTGGTATATAGTACGCGTCGAAGAGGTGGGAAGGGACTAGCATATATACTATACGTATGCGTCCGTGAACAAGTACACCTCACTCAGTGTCGGGACTTTTTGGTTACCAAGGCACGTGCCACATCAAAATTGTGAAATTGCTTATTCAAACATCACACAACACCTTTTTGGGCCACATGCATATATATATATCCTAACTAGGACACTCATGTGTGACGCTTCCATCTGTGGGCCCACGAGGCCATCGTCGATGCATGCATGCATGCATCACTTTGACCTACATCGGGAGAGGTTAATTAATTTCACCATCGATGAGGATTCTTTTGGGTTGTACATATATTACGGCAGGAGCATATAGTATGCGGTGAAGAGGGGGAAGGGGACCATCATATGTAGTACGCTTGATATGAACCTTGCTCTCTGTGGGTGCATGGTTTACGGTTTTTGAGGCATGTGGCACGTCAAAGTTGTGCATTTTGGGTATTCAACATATATATGTTTGGCCCACATGCAAAGCGGTGGTGGTTGTCCTCTCGCACCCACTTAAGCGGTTATCAGCGATATCAATGCTTTCCATCTGTGAGCCCGCTTGGTCCATCACTTTTTTTGCCTGACAACAAGAGAGGTTCATTTGACTTAGGAGGGGATTATTGTTTTTGCTCTGAGTTGACATGCATGATACACTTTGAGCACACACATATGCATGTGTACGCATGAATCCCTCCCATCGAGTCGAAGTGGCCAGTACAATGACACCATCATGAACCGATCTCGCTCTGTGTGGGGAGCTAGTTTACGCTTTTTGACACACGCGCCAGATCAATGTTGTGTACTCAAACATGCATGCACGCCTCACCTCCATACATATGCATGTAGTGGTTGCCTTCGAACGATACACTCCCTCCTGTGGTTATTGGTGATAAGCCTATATATTCATGGCCCCGCATGGACATCCATGATCGCCTTGACCAACAACAAGATAGGTTACCATGGCAGATTCTTCATTTGGTTAGTGTTATCGTGGTATAGGTCATGGTGAGATTTAGACCTAATTAAGTTTGAGCACATATACTATGCATGCATGCATATATGAATCCCCGTCGTTGGCTTGAAGTGTGGTGTAACATACATATCCATCGTCAACCTAGATAACCCTCACTCGGTGTGGGGATTTCTAGTTCAAAATCACGGTGCCACATCAAAGTTGTTCATTGTTACTCAAAACACACCTCTCCATACATATGTTTGGGCCACATGCATGTAGTTGTTGTCTTCGGGGACTAGCTACTTGCGTGATTATTGGCGAGCTAGCCCATCTCCGAGGTCGCATGGATGGACATCACTTCGACCAACAACAAGAGAGAGGTTGTACGACCAAGGTGGATTATTCTTGGTCCATTTTACGATCCATCTTGGTGAGATATATGCCTCTCTGGCCCGCTGTCTGAAAGTGTGTGTGTGTGGGGGAGGGGGTTGCTACATCGCACTTTGCTAGGTGAACCTCGCTTGGGGGGGGCATGCATTCATAGCTTAATTAGGATTCCCTTCATGGCAACATGAGGGGGGTGGGGGGCTGCTAGATACTTCGCACTTTGCTAGGTGAACCTCAGTTGAGGGGGGGGGAGGGGGGCATGCTCATAGCTTAGGATTCCCTTCGTGCCGACACGAGGGGGTGGGGGCTGCTAACTACTTCGCAATTTGCTAGGGGAACCTCGGTTGGGGGGGCATGTGCATTCATAGCTTAGGATTCCCTTCGTGCCGACACGAGGGAGGGGTGGCTGCTAGCTACTTCGCACTTTGCTAGGGTGAACCTCGGTTGGGGGGCATGCATTCATAGCTTAGGATTCCCTTCGTGCCGACACGAGAGGGGGGGCTGCTAGCTACTTCGCACTTTGCTAGGTGAATGATGTCTACTACACAACCTTCTTCTTGTAGACGTTGTTGGGCCTCCAAGTGCAGAGGTTTGTAGGACAGTAGCAAATTTCCCTCAAGTGGAGGACCTAAGGTTTATCAATTCGTAGGAGGCGTAGGATGAAGATGGTCTCTCTCAAGCAACCCTGCAACCAAATAACAAAGAGTCTCTTGTGTCCCCAACACACCCAATACAATGGTAAATTGTATAGGTGCACTAGTTCGGCGAAGAGAGGGTGATACAAGTGCAATATGGATAGTAGATAAAGGTTTTTGTAATCTGAAAATATAAAAACAGCAAGGTAACTAATGATAAAAGTGAGCACAAATGGTATTGCAATGCTAGGAAACAAGGCCTAGGGTTCATACTTTCACTAGTGCAAGTTCTCTCAACAATAATAACATAATAGGATCATATAACTATCCCTCAACATGCAACAAAGAGTCACTCCAAAGTCACTAATAGCGGAGAACAAACGAAGAGATTATGGTAGGGTACGAAACCACCTCAAAGTTATTCTTTCCAATCAATCTGTTGGGCTATTCCTATAAGTGTCGCAAACAGCCCTAGAGTTCGTACTAGAATAACACCTTAAGACACAAATCAACCAAAACCCTAATGTCACCTAGATACTCCAATGTCACCTCAAGTATCCGTGGGTATGATTATACGATATGCATCACACAATCTCAGATTCATCTATTTAACCAACACATAGAACCTCAAAGAGTGCCCCAAAGTTTCTATCGGAGAGTCAAGACGAAAACGTGTGCCAACCCCTATGCATAGATTCCCAAGGTCACGGAACCCGCAAGTTGATCGCCAAAACATACATCAAGTGGATCATAGAATACCCCATTGTCACCACAGGTATCCCACGCACGACATACATCAAGTGTTCTCAAATCTTAAAGACTCAATCCGATAAGATAACTTCAAAGGGAAAACCAATCCATTACAAGATAGTAGAGGGGGAGAAACATCATAAGATCCAACTATAATAGCAAAGCTCGCGATACATCAAGATCGTACCACCTCAACATGAGAGAGAGATCAAACACATAGCTACTAGTACATACCCTCAGCCCCGAGGGTGGACTACTCCCTCCTCGTCATGGAGAGCGCCGGGATGATGAAGATGGCTACCGGAGAGGGACTCCCCCTCTGACAGGGTGCCGGAACGGGTCTAGATTGGTTTTTGGTGGCTACGGAGGCTTCTGGCGGCGGAACTCCCGATCTATTGTGCTCCCCGAAGTTTTTAGGGTATATGGGTATATATGGGAGGAAGAAGTACGTCGGGGGACCTCTGGGCTGTCCATGAGGCAGGGGGGCATGCCCAGCGGGGGTAGGCGCGCCCCCACCCTCATGGGCAGCCCGGGACTCTCCTAGTCCAACTCCGATACTCCGTGGGCTTCTTCTGGTCCAAAAATAAGTTCCGTGAAGTTTCAGGTCAATTGGACTCCGTTTGATTTTCCTTTTCTGCGATACTCTAAAACAAGGAAAAAACAGAAACTGGCACTGGGCTCTGGGTTAATAGGTTAGTCCCAAAAATAACATAAAAGTGTATAATAAAGCCCATAAACATCCAAAACAGATAATATAATAGCATGGGACAATCAAAAATTATAGATACGTTGGAGACGTATTGGTGAACCTCGGTCGGGGGGTGGGGGCATGCATTCATATCTTAGGATTCCCTTTGTGCCAACATGAGGGAGGGGTGGCTGCTAGCTACTTCGCACTTTGCTAGGGTGAACCTCGGTTGGGGGGCATGCATTCATAGCTTAGGATTCCCTTCGTGCCGACACGATGGAGGGGGCTGCTAGCTACTTCACACTTTGCTATGGTGAACCTCGGTTGGGGGGGTATGCATTCATATATAGCTTAGTATTCCCTTCATGCTGACACGAGGGAGGAGGGGGGGCTGCTAGCTACTTCGCACTTTGCTAGGTGAACCTCGGTTGAGGGGGGGGGGGCATGCATTCATATATAGCTTAGGATTCCCTTCGTGCCAACACAAGGGAGGAGGGGGGCTGCTAGCTACTTCGCACTTTGCTAGGTGAACCTCAGTTGAGGGGGAGGGGGCATGCATTCATAGCTTAGGATTCCCTTTGTGCCGACACGAGAGGGTGGGAGCAAGCAATACCGTGCGCTTTGCGAGAAAGGTGCCACATCGAAGTTGCATTTGGTGTTTGAAAATCAAACCACCATTTTGATACATAAATTTGGTCCACATGCAAGTGTGTTCGTGTTGTGACCCTCTCCCGCGTCATTTTTCATCAAATTTATGAACATTAGACAAGTCGGATAACACAACAGACACGGTTCACTCAAACTAACCGTGTGCCACGCCGGTGCACCTATCACGCACACATCCGCACAGTACATTGGGCTCCACGAGGCCCCCCCTCTCAAAAATATCTGCCCGCTTCGAGGGTTTTTCTGTTTCATAGCACACGGTTGTTATTTCCGGACCGTGTGCGATGTTTCTTGTTCCCAATCCTGCCTGCATCGAAAATATCTGCCCGCCTCGAGGGTTTTTCTTTTTCATAACACACGGTTGTTATCTCCGGACCATGTGCGATGCACTATCATCAAAAATTTCAATAGCCCGGCATTTCACTCCCGCGTTTGACTCCCGCGTAGTAAAATTTTCAGTACCCGCGTCATTTCCTCAAACACCCCACGCCCCCTCCACACACAAACACACACACACACCAAAACCTCCTCGAGCATGCGCGCGCGCGCGCACACACACACACACCCTCGCTCGAAACCCTAGCCAAGTCCACGCCGCCGCTGCCGCTGCCGCCGCCACAAGGCCTCCATTGTCAACATCTCTCGGTTTGCCCGTGCAACTTACCCACCGATCTCCATACCCAGGCCGCCGTGAGTTTCTTAGATGACGCCTGCCAAGCGCCCCCTTTCCCATAGATCCCCAGCCCCATCCACCACTCCAGAGCGTCGCAGCCTAAGCCCGGCTACGCTTCCCGTGGAGCTCGAGGAGCGACTGGCCCAAAATAGGTGTATAGCGGTCTCTTCGCCCGACGTCGCCGAGGAAACTGACGACCATTACTGGCGGCAGGCACTCAAGCATCGGGTTAGAGTATGCGGGCATGTCTCATCCACCGGCTACGGCATCGAGGTCATCGACAGTGACGCCCTGAGGCAGGCTGTGTCACAGGTTAAGTGGCCCACCCCCAACCCCTCGGGTTCAGCCACGATCGATCTCATCCATGGCCCCACCGCTGATCTCCTCTGGCTCGCTGTCAACAATTTGCCATTCTACATCGCCATCGAGCCCCTTTTGTCATTTCTGAAGGACACGTTCTGTGACACTGGCTTGGGATCCACAGCTTCCAAGTCAGACCTCATCGACGGCGACCACAAGGAGGGCACCCTCTCCGGCTGTTCCAAGGGGAAAGAGCCCATCTACTCTTCCAAGGGGAAAGCGCCCGTCTGCGACATCAGGGAGGGCACCCTACAGCCGTGCTCTTCCAAGGGGAAGGAGCCCATCTGCGACAACATGGAGTGCATCTAGGGTCCGTGCTCTTCCCACGGGAACGAGCCCATCTGTGACAAGTGAGGAAACCCATGATTTGTTTATTTCAGTTGTTCACAATGTGATGCTCTATATGTGCAATTATTTACTGTGCAGTACATTTCATCAATCCAGTTTTAAACATACCGATAGGAATGCATATATTTGCTTGCTGTTAAGCCTGTTATAGCTAGCATATGCCTCTTTTAAAGTTTTTTTGATTGTTCGGTTGTTTGTAGTTAGCATATGTTCAGTTTCAAATGCTATCTTTGGTTGTTCGTAGTATGCCTTGTTTATTCCAGTTATTCACAACGTGATGTTCTATATGTGCAAGTATGAACTGTACAGTTCAATTTCATCAGTACCAATTTCAACAATACTCCCTTCATTCCAAAATATAGTGCGCCCGCGCTTCCTGAGGTCCAACTTTGACCATAAATTTAACCAACGAGACCAACTGCGGTGGGAGAAAAAAATTATATAATTGAAAACTTCTTTCAAATACGAATTCACTAATATAATTTTTGCTCCCGCCGCAATCGGTCTTGGTAGTTAAATTTACGGTCAAAGTTGAAGCACGGAGATAGAGGAAGCACTACATTGTGGAATGGAGGGAGTACCACTATGAATGACTACATTTGGTTGCTGCATATTGTAGTTAACACACCTTTCCATTTTTATTTAACCATAACCAGTGTACTTAGACCGGCACAATACCAGTTTGAATGACCGTGTTTGCTTGTTGTTAAATGTTAGGCATGTTGTAGTTAGCACACCTTTCCACTTGTTTTGCTTTACTAGCGTGCTTAAACCTGCACACTGAAGCTATCTTTTGGAGATTATTTTCTCTGCCATGTGTAATTTTGGTTGATGTTTAGCCTGCTGTGCTTAACATGCTTCTTGATGTACCTACACAGGACAATTTTGGGAACGACTGCTATTTTCCATCGAGGTTAGTTTCATCCCATGGCTTATATCTGCTCACTGTTCAGGATATCCGTAGCTGGTACCATATAGGCCGGCGGCTGATAAGGGACTAATCGGTGAATCAGACTTTTAACTGAATATGTCTACAGCCCATTTTTCCTTAGGTTAACTAGGGCCATATGTAATATATCTAAGGCTACATAGCAACATGCACTGTACTTAATGTCTAAATATGCAATCCTAGGCTACATAGCAACAAGGAAGAGTGTTACATTAATGTTCTAATGATGTCTAGATACACGTAGAAGAGCAGCAACAACAACAGCAACAACACAACCCTATTTGAATACTCAACTTAGCTAGAGGTTAGTAGTTTCTACCTCATTACTAACCCTGAACTAACTCCATCCAAATAGTTGTTTGGATGGCAGGGTTAGATTGACAATAAATGCACTAGGAGAACTAGCTCCAATTAGCACCTCTTGGGTTGGATACTAGTTTTTTTGGGTGGGTTATAGATGCAACTAACTCAAACTAGCCCTCATGTTTAGATATACTTTAGGGCTATTTGAGCCCGAACTAGCTCAAACTAACGGTAATCCGTGGATACAGCAGCAAATAATTTTTAAGAATGAACTAAACTCCTTCCGACCCATAATATAAGATGTTAATTCATCTAATATGTGAGTATATTGGATGTTATAAGATACTCCCTCCGTTCCTAAACATTTGTCTTTTTAGAGATTTCAAATGGACTACCACATACGGATGTATATAGACATATTATAAAAGAGTGTTGTACTACATCATTGTGCCATTGCTGTTTAGCTTCTAATATTAACTTGGTGCTTTTAGGTACATATGTCATTGGTAAAGATCCGTGTTTCGACCCTTTCTGCGTATGGGGCAATGAGATATCGATGAACTAGCATCAAGTGAGGAAGATGATAAAGATTGTTAGTAAAATGGGTCCAAAGATGGCAATTAAACTATTTGTTTACACTTTATCCAAGACAACAGCGAACTGCCGGATGGTAAGTAAGAACTCTGCAGCCTTCTTTTTACTGCCCATAATGAGTTGTGTTAGATGACAATGTCTGAAATCTTATTCCTTTGTAGTGGTTGCCAAAGCAGTTTACTCAAGATTACCTCTCAAACTACATGATTGGTGGGCATGCAAAGGCTAAAGTATTTCTACCAGAACACAATTGTCGGTGTACAAAAGTAGGGGCTCTCCTTTTGCACCCCTTTACTTGTGCACGGGCAGTTAGAGCCATGCCCACGACCACACTAAGCAGAGCAGAGGAGGGATGCCGGAGCATAAGACGACCAGAGCAACACCAAGACCAGAGACACAAAGAGAGCAAGAGGGCAAGGTGGACTCTCCCGGCAAGACTCTTGCCGGGGTGGCTTCCGCAGCCTCGGTAAGATCCTTGCCGGGGCAACTTGCCTGGCGCCAGCAGAGCACGCCACCCTTGAGCCCAAGGGGTTCCCACGCCATATTGGAACCAAGGCTTGGGAGGCACCTCCGTGGTGGCATGCAGATCTTTGTAGAGATCATAGATACTTAAGATCAGATGGAGACCAGAAGGCGACGACCCTTGGCGAGATCCTTGCCAAGGAAATCCGTGAGACCCCCGGCAAGACCCTTCCCGGGGACGACCGCGGTGCCGCAGCGAGACCCTTGTCGGGCCCTCGGCAAGACCCTTGCCGAGGACGCCTGCGGGGCCGCAGCCAGGCCCGCGTCTGACAAGACTCCATCGCCGCTCCCGTACAGCTGCCAACTCGACCAGCTGAGTAGGCATCTGCGTGGCAGCGTGCGGCCTCTACACCAACTCAGCAAGCACCTGCGTGGTGGCATGCAGATCTTCGTGAAGGCTCCACCACTGCGCCAGCCCAGCAGCTAGCCAACATGGCGCTTCAACACCTCGTCAGCTTGGACGCGTGTCGGAGCCAGGCGAGGCGAGGACAGCTGGGACGAGCTTCTTTGCTGTCCCCAATAAAGCAAGAGAGGCACGTCGGCAACGCATTAAATGCGTTTGTCCAACGGTGCCAGGGGATAGACTCAGCCCCTGTACACCTTTCCACCTCCTGTGTGCCGCTGTGGCAACCCCTTTTTGTCTATAAAAGGAGGCCCGAGGTGTACTGGAGGGGGATTCGGATCTTTTGGACTGGAGAGCCACTGTAGCTAGTTCAAGAACACAAGAACACCTAAATGGACATCAAGGCAGGACTAGGGTTTTACACGTCTCCACGGCCCGAACCTGGGCAAACGATTTGTGTGCTGACCGCCAGACCCGCTCTTTGCACAACCCCGCACCCACCAACCGTAGAAGGGATTGATAACCCACAAGTATAGGGGATCGCAACAGTTTTTGAGGGTAGAGTATTCAACCCAAATTTATTGATTTGACACAAGGGGAGCCAAAGAATATTCTCAAGTATTAGCAGCTGAGTTGTCAATTCAACCACACCTGGAAACTTAGTATCTGTAGCAAAGTGTTTAGTAGCAAAGTAATATGATAGTAGTGGTAACGGTAGCAAAAGGTAATGGTAGCAAAAGTAATATTTTTGGTGTTTTATACTGATGATAACAATAGCAACGGAAAAGTAAATAAGCAAAGAACAATATATGGAAAGCTCGTAGGCAATGGATCGGTGATAGAGAGTTATGCCGGATGCGGTTCATCATGTAACAGTCATAACCTAGCGTGACACAGAACTAGCTCCAATTCATCAATGTAATGTAGGCATGTATTCCGAATATAGTCATACGTGCTTATGGAAAAGAACTTGCCTGCCATCTTTTGTCCTACCCTCCCGTGGGAGCGGGGTCCTAGTGGAAACTAAGGGATATTAAGGCCTCCTTTTAATAGAGTACCGGACCAAAGCATTAACACGTGATGAATACATGAACTCCTCAAACTACGGTCATCAAGATAGGATCAAGAACTCACATGTATTCATAGCAAAGTCATAGCAGCATCAATCTCAGAACATAGTGGATACTAGGGATCAAACCCTAACAAAACTAACTCGATTACATGATAAATCTCATCCAATCCATCACCGTCCAGCAATCCTACGATGGAATTACTCACGCACGGCGGTGAGCATCATGAAATTGGTGATGGAGGATGGTTGATGATGACGATGGCGACGGATTCCCCTCTTCGGAGCCCCGAACGGACTCCAGATCAGCCCTCCCGAGAGAGTTTAGGGCTTGGCGGCGGCTCCGTATCGTAAAACGCAATGAATCCTTCTCCTTTATTTTTTTCTCCCTGAACACGAATATATGGCGTTGGAGTTGAGGTCGGTGGAGCTTCAGGGGGCCCACGAGGCAGGGGGACGCACCCAGGGGGCATGCACGCCCCCACCCTCCTGGCTAGGGTGTGAGCCACCCGGCCTTGATTCTTTGCTAGTATTTTTTATTATTTCCAAAAATAATCTTCGTGGAGTTTCAGGTCATTCCGAGAACTTTTGTTTCTGCACATAAATAGCACCATGGCAATTCTGCTGAAAACAACGTCAGTCCTAGTTAGTTCCATTCAAATCATGCAAGTTAGAGTCCAAAACAAGGGCAAAAGTGTTTGGAAAAGTAGATGCGATGGAGACATATCAACTCCCCGAAGCTTAAACCTTTGCTTGTCCTCAAGCAATTCAGTTGACAAACTGAAAGTGATAAAGAAAAACTTTTACAAACTCTGTTTGCTCTTGTTGTTATAAATATGTAAAGCCAGCATTCAAGTTTTCAGCAAAGATTATGAACTAACCATATTCACAATAACTCTTAGGTCTCATGTTTACTTATACCAATGGCATAATCAACTAGCGAGCAATAATAATAAATGTCGGATGACAACACTTTCCCAAAACAATCATAATATGATATAACAAGATGGTATCTTGCTAGCCCTTTCTGAGACCGCAAAACATAAATGCAGAGCACCTTTAAAGATCAAGGACTAACTAGACATTATAATTCATGGTAAAAGAGATCCAGTCAAGTCCTACTCAATGTAAACTAACAGTAATGAATGCAAATGACAGCGGTGCTCTCCAACTGGTGCTTTTTAATAAGAGGATGATGACTCAACATAAAAGTAAATAGATAGGCCCTTCGCAGAGGGAAGCATGGATTTGTAGAGGTGCCAGAGCTCGATTTTGAAATAGAGGTGAATAATATTTTGAGCGGTATACTTTCATTGTCAACATAACAAGCAAGAGATGGCGATATCTTCCATGCTACACACATTATAGGCGGTTCCCAAACATAATGGTAAAGTTTATACTCCCCCTCCACCAACAAGCATCAATCCATGGCTTGCTCGAAACAACGAGTGCCTCCAACTAACAACAGTCCCGGGGGAGTTTTGTTTGCAATTATTTTGATTTGAGTTGCATAAAGCATGGGACTGGGCTTCCCGGTGACTAGCCATTTTCTGGTGAGTGAGGAGCGGAGTCCACTCCTCTTGAGAATAACCCGCCTAACATGGAAGATACGGACAACCCTAGTCGATACATGAGCTATTCGAGCATACAAAACAGAATATTTATTTGAAGGTTTAGTGTTTGACACATACAAATTTACTTGGAACGGCAGGTAGATACCGTATATAGGTAGGTATGGTGGACTCATATGGAACTACTTTGGGGTTTATGGGATTGGATACACAAGCAGTATTCCCGCTTAGTATAGGTGAAGGCTAGAAAAAGACTGGGAAGCGACCAGCTAGAGAGTGACAACAGTCATGAACATGCATTAAAATTAATCAACACCGAATGCAAGCATGAGTAGGATATAATGCACCATGAACATAAATATCGTAGAGGCTATGTTGATTTTGTTTCAACTACATGTGTGAACATGTGCCAAGTCAAGCCACTCGAATCATTCAAAAGAGGATACCACCCTATCATACCACATCACAACCATTTTAATAGCATGTTGGCACGCAAGGTAAACCATTATAAGCTCCTAGCTAATTAAGCATGGCATAAGCAACTATAATCTCTAATTGTCATTATAAACATGTTTATTCACAATAGGCTGAATCAGGAATGATGAACTAATCATATTTACAAAAAACAAGAGAGGTTGAGTTCGTACGAGTTTCTCCCATCTCAATCAGTCCATCATATATCGTCATAATTGCCTTTCACTCGCACGAACGAATGATGTGAATAATAATAACAGTGCACGTGCATTGGACTAAGCTGGAATCTGCAAGCATTCAATTCAAGAGAGAAGACAAGGTAATATGGGCTCTTTGTCAGATCAACAATAATGCATATAAGAGTCACTTTAACATTTTAATTATGGTCTTCTCCTCTTGACCCCAAAGAAAAGAAAAGAAATAAAACTATTTACACGGGAAAGCTCCCAACAAGTAAAAGAAGAACAGGAAATCTTTTTGAGTTTTCTTTTTAATTACTACTACAAGCATGGAATTAAAGCTAGCTAAAAGCTACAACTAATTTTTTGTTTTTCTTAAGGTTTATCAAACACACAAGAAGAAAGCATAAAAAGGAAATAAACTAGCATGGATATTACAATGAAAAAGTATGAGCACCGACAACTAGCAATGAGTGTGTGAACATGAATGTAATGTCAGTGAGAAATACGTACCCCCCCAAGCTTAGGCTTTTGGCCTAAGTTGGTCTATGGCCACGGCTGGCCTGGCGGATATCCAAACTTGTAGTTGGGGTCATACTGAGATGCAGCAGTCATTGCATCGTGGGCTGCAGCTTGGAGGCGAGCTATCTCAGCCCTCCTCTTATACTCTTCTGCCTCCTCTCTGGTTATAAAATATCTCCCTTTTGCCTGAAAGTCAAAGAAAGTAGAAGCAGGGAGAGCGACGTGATAGGTGCGTCGTCTGTCAAAGATTAGTCGGTACTGGAGGAACTGATCGTTCCTCTCAACAAAATGATGGCGAACCATAGCCTCATAATTAATCCAAATAAGTAGGAGGCAACTCAATATCATCCTCACAAATACCAACAGGTATAGCAGTCGATTTATCAGCCATTTGCAAAGATAATTCAGTAGGCGTCAACTTATTCAAATCAAGTCTACGATATAAAGAGAGAGGCATAACACTAAGACTGGCTCCAAGATCACATAAAGCAGTTCTAACATAGTTTCTTTTAATGGAGCATGGTATAGTTGGTACTCCTGGATCTCCTAGTTTCTTAGGTATTCCACCTTTAAAAGTATAATTATCAAGCATGGTAGAAATTTCAGCTTCCGGTATCTTTCTTTTATTAGTAACAATATCTTTCATGTACTTAGCATAAGGATTCATTTTAAGCATATCAGTCAAACGCATATGCAAAAAGATAGGTCTAATCATTTCAGCAAAGCTCTCAAAATCCTCATCATCCTTTTTCTTGGATGGCTTAGGAGGAAAAGGCATGGGTTTCTAAACCCAAGGTTCTCTTTCTTTACCGTGCTTCCTAGCAACAAAGTCTCTTTTATCATAACATTGATTCTTTGATTGTGGGTTATCAAGATCAACAACAGGTTCAATTCTATATCGTTATCATAACTAGGTTGAGCATCAACATGAACATCATCATTAACATTATCACTAGTTTCATGTTCATTACCAGATTGTGTTTCAGCATCAGAAATAGAGATATCATTGAGATTCTCAGGTGTGTCAATAACAGGTTCACTAGAAGCATGCAAAGTCCTATCATTTTTCTTTTTCTTCCTTTTAGAAGGACTAGGTGCATCTATATTATTTCTCTGAGAATCTTGCTCAATTCTCTTAGGGTGGCCTTCAGGATACAAAGGTTCCTGAGTCATTTTACCAGTTCTAGTAGCCACTCTAACAGCATAGTCATTATTCTTACTATTCAATTCATTGAGCAAATCATTTTGAGCTTTAAGTACTTGTTCTACTTGAGTGGTAACCATAGAAGCATGTTTACTAATGAGTTTAAGTTCACCTTTAACTCTAGACATATAATCACCCAAGTGTTCAATCATATAAGCACTTTGTTTCAATTGTCTACCAAAATAAGCATTGAAGTATTCTTGCTTAACCATAAAGTGATCAAACTCATCCAAACATTGGCTAGCAAACATAGTAGGAGGGATTTCAGTTTTATCATATCTATAGAGAGAATTTACCTTTACTACCTGTATCTGGTTATCAAGACCATGTGTTTCTTCAATAGGTGGTAAATTAAGACCATGTATTTCTTTAATAGGAGGTAAATTCTTAACATCTTCAACTTTAATACCCTTTTCTTTCATAGATTTCTTTGCCTCTTGCATATCTTCAGGACTGAGAAATAGAACACCTCTTTTCTTCGGAGTTGGTTTAGGAATAGGCTCAGGAGTTGGCTCAGGAGGTGTCCAATTATTTTCATTTGTCAACATATTATTCAATAGAATTTCAGCTTCATCTGCTGTTCTTTCCCTGAAAACAGAACCAGCACAACTATCCAGGTAATCTCTGGAAGCATCGATTAGTCCATTATAAAAGATATCAAGTATTTCATTTTTCTTAAGAGGGTGATCAGGCAAAGCATTAAGTAGTTGGAGAAGCCTCCCCCAAGTTTGTGGGAGACTCTCTTCTTCAATTTGCACAAAATTATATATATCCCTTAAGGCAGCTTGTTTCTTATGAGCATGGAAATATTTAGCAGAGAAGTAATAAATCATATCCTGGGGACTACGCACACAACTAGGATCAAGAGAATTAAACCATATCTTAGCATCACCCTTTAATGAGAACAGAAATATTTTAAGGATATAAAAGTAGCAAGTTCTCTCATCATTAGTGAACAGGGTGGCTATATCAATTAATTTAGTAAGATGTGCCACAACAGTTTCAGATTCATAACCATAAAAAGGATCAGATTCAACCAAAGTAATTATATCAGGATCAATAGAGAATTCATAATCCTTATCAGTAACAAAGATAGGTGAATTAGCATAAGCAGGATCATATTTCATTCTAGCATTCATAGTTTTTTTTAAGCTTAGCTAATAATTTCTTAAGATCACTTCTTTCATTGCAAGCAAGAAAATCTCTTTTAGTTTCTTCATCCTTAACATAGCCCTCAGGCACAACATGCAATTCATATTTATTAGGAGAGCCTTCATCATCACTTTCATCAATATTATCAGTTTCAATAATTTCATTCTCTCTAGCCCTAGCAAGTTGTTCATCAAGAAATCACCAAGTGGCACAGTAGTATCAAGCATAGAAGTAGTTTCATCATAAGTATCATGCATAGCAGAAGTGGCATCATCAATAATATGCGACATATCAGAATTAATAGTAGAAGCAGGTTTAGGTGTCGCAAGCTTACTCAAAACAGAAGGTGAATCAAGTGCAGAGCTAGATGGCAGTTCCTTACCTCCCCTCGTAGTTGAGGGATAAATCTTGGTTTTTGGATCTCTCAAGTTCTTCATAATGCTAAGCATATATAAATCCCAAGTGACTCAAAAAATAGAGCTATGCTCCCCTGCAACAGCGCTAGAAAATAGTCATGATAACCCACAAGTATAGGGGATCACAACAGTTTTCGAGGGTAGAGTATTCAACCCAAATTTATTGATTCGACACAAGGGGGGCCAAAGAATATTCTCAAGTATTAGCAGCTGAGTTGTCAATTCAAACACACCTGGAAACTTAGTATCTGAAGCAAAGTGTTTAGTAGTAAAGTAATATGATTGTAGTGGTAACGGTAGCAAAAGGTAATGGTAGCAAAAGTAATATTTTTGGTGTTTTATAGTGATGATAACAATAGCAACGGAAAAGTAAATAAGCGAAGACCAATATATGGAAAGCTTGTAGGCAATGGATTGGTGATAGAGAATTATGCTGGATGCGGTTCATCATGTAACAGTCATAACCTAGGGTGAGACAGAACTAGCTCCAATTCATCAATGTAATGTAGGCATGTATTCCGAATATAGTCATATGTGCTTATGGAAAAGAACTTGCATGACATCTTTTGTCCTACCCTCCCGTGGCAGTGGGGTCCTAGTGGAAACTAAGGGATATTAAGGCCTCCTTTTAATAGAGTACCAGACCAAAGCATTAACACATAGTGAATACATGAACTCCTCAAACTACAGTCATCACCGGGAGTGGTCCTGATTATTGTCACTTCGAGGTTGCCGGATCATAACAAATAGTAGGTGACTATAGCCTTGCAAGATAGGATCAAGAAATCACATATATTCATGAAAACATAATAGGTTCAGATCTGAAATCATGGCACTCGGGCCCTAGTCACAAGCATTAAGCATAACAAAGTCATAGCAACATCAGTCTCAGACCATAGTGGATACTAGGGATCAAACCCTAACAAAACTAACTCGATTACATGATAAATCTCATCCAACCCATCACCGTCTAGCAAGGCTACAATGGAATTACTCATGCACGGCGGTGAGCATCATAAAATTGGTGATGGAGGAAGGTTGATGATGACGACGGCGACGGATTCCCCTCTCTGGAGCCCTGAACGGACTCCAGATCAGCCCTCCCGAGAGAGTTTAGGGCTTGGCGGCGGCTCCGTATCATAAAACGCGATGAATCCTTCTCCTTTATTTTTTCTCCCCGAACACGAATATATGGAGTTGGAGTTGAGGTCGGTGGAGCTCCAGGGGGCCCACGAGGTAGGGGGACGTGCCCAGGGGGGGCAGGCGCGCCCCCACCCTCGTGGCTAGGGTGTGGGCTCCCTAGCCTTGATTCTTTGCCAGTATTTTTTATTATTTCCAAAAATAATCTTCGTGGAGTTTCAGGTCATTCCGAGAACTTCTGTTTCTGCACATAAATAACACCATGGCAATTCTGCTAAAAACAGCGTCAGTCCGGGTTAGTTCCATTCAAATCATGCAAGTTAGAGTCCAAAACAAGGGCAAAAGCGTTTGGAAAAGTAGATACGACGGAGACATATCAGGGATCCCAGTGGCCCCATAGGTGTCGTTTCCCACCGACAACGATGATTATCTAGGTGTTTTCATGAAGACCGTGAAGGATGGGTGGTCGGCCATCACAAGGGGTTGGACTAGAGTCGTGTGTGCCTTCTGCATGGAGGAGGGCATAATATGGGCATTCCGCTTCACCTTGTTCAGCAACCAGAATATATTTCGCCTCTTTCTTTACCGTCTTTAATAGTACAAGTATACAACTGTGGTTCATCATTCTTTATTTGGTTCTTATGTAATTCTTGAACATATGTACCTATGAATCGAATAATGCATTGGTTGTTTGAACCTGATGGATATGAATAAAGTTGTAGCATACATTCAAATTCAAATCCAAATTTGGTACAATTTGGAAAATAAACAATTAAATTACGATGAAATTACGCTCTCCAGGTTGTTACGGCACACACAGTTGGTAAAACACAAACGTTCGCGGTATGCACCATAATCGAAGACGGTTCACAGAGAGGAAACGTGTGAAAGCATGCACAGAGTTGCCGTTTGCAAAGCGTGTGCGATGTCAGACAATATCACAAACTGTGCGGGTAAACTAAATGTTTGTGTTAGTTGCCTTATCATACATGATTCGCAACCATGAACTATTTCTGATGAAGTATGCATCGTAAACGTTGCACCATAGAATAGCGTGTGCGATAGTTGTCGTGTACGACGATGTTACTGTCGGTGTCAAAACCGGCAGATCTCGGGTAGGGGGTCCCGAACTATGCGTCTAGGATCGATGGTAACAGGAGACGGGGGACACGATGTTTTCCCAGGTTCGGGCCCTCTATATGGAGGTAATACCCTACTTCTTGCTTGATTGATCTTGATGAATATGAGTATTACAAGAGTTGATCTACCATGAGATCGTAATGGCTAAACCCTAGAAGTCTAGCCTATGAATATGGTAATGAGTATATGTGTTCTGCTTTCCGGACTATCCCCTTCGGTTTATATAGACATTGAGGGGATCTAGGGTTTACATGGAGTCGATTACATAAGAAGGAATCTTCGGTCGCCAAGCTTGCCTTCCACGCCAAGTAGAGTCCAATCCGGACACGGTGCAGTCTTCGGCCTTCATGTCTTCACAGCCCACTAGTCCGGCCCATGGATAACATGCCGGACGCCCGAGGACCCCTTAGTCCAGGACTCCCTTAGTTACGACGGTCTGACATTTCGTAATCCTATCTGACACTCGTACGATGATTAGCTAATCTTCTTAACGGTGAACCGTTTGTGATGGGCTGCACATCATACACGTTCTATAATAGTGAACCGTTTGTGATGGGCCACGCATCGTAAACGTAGCACCACAGAATACCGACTGCAATGGCAATGCGAGCAGAAACGAGTAGGAGTACTGTAGGGGCCCTATCCTCGATGGTTTCTGGGTCGTGTGGGAAGGACCCCCCTATCGCCCACACTCACTTGACGACAGTTCCAAATGCCGTTGCGGAAAGGGGTTTTAAACCGTTTGTTTAGGACCGACGCGCACCAGTGCATCTTCAGAAAATTCAAGGACGAATTTCCGCCCTTCCTCCGCAACCAGTTCATGGTCACCCAGCTCCCCACGAACCTTCCATACCTTTTTCATGTGCTCGATCACTTGCCTGGAGTTCACCAGTAGTACAAACAGGAAGAGTCCGACTGCCAGGAACCGTGCCTGGACTACCTTTCAGGCCCCAGTCATGTTGATGACCAGGGTCTTCTTCACAGGACTCTGCTCAGCCTTGGCAACCTCTTTCCCTGGCCGCTGGAACTTGGTGGAGAGGCTGTGGTCGACAAGCAGGCCGGACGAGCTTCCAGCAGTAGAACTCGGCCCCTGTACACCATTCACCACCACACCAACATCACTCGACGCCTCCCAAGCCCATTTTTCAAGTGGACGTTCATCGCTGCCATCAGGCAAATCGACAAACACCTTCTGTGCGAGTGCAGAGCACCAAACTGAATAGGAGAGACTAGGGATGGAATCTGCAAAAAAGGCTCTCTCTATATAGCAAATCATCCGTGGCCTTGTTAATACCTTCTTCATGCTCTGAATTACACCCTGTAAATGAGGGCCTTTCCATCTCCTTAGGCAGAAACGCCCCCCATGCTTCATACTGCACTTCATGTCCCTTAATGCAGGAGTTAGTACCTCGCTCCGTTGATTGCTCACGTCCTGGATCCGGCGGCACATTTCTCTCATCAACAGAGAGATTGAAAGCCGGGAGTATGGCTCTTAGATTTTCCAATTTAACTCTCAAAGATGCGATCTGGGTCTTCAAGCTTTCGATGGTAGTGACCGTGGCTTTGATGCGATTTTTGAAATTGGCTAAGAAATTAGGATCTGTTTGGGTAGGATTATAGAGGAGGGTTTAGGGATTGGTTTTTGTGGGGATACTGTTTTCAGGGATTATCCATCGGCGATTTCTAGAGGACAAGGGGAGGTCGCCTCTAGTTGGTTTCAGGAGAGAGATAGACGCCATCCTTGGGAGAGAGACAGACCCTAGTATTAGCTAAAAAATGGGATCATTCAGGACTAGCCTTTGAAGGCTTATTTTTGCTGAAGAAATATGTAAGCATGGCACGCCAACCAAGGTTTGAATGTAGACTAGTGGTTGGGGTGCGCCCTGAGCGCACCTCTTTTGGCGGGATTGTGCGCTCTAATCTTGTCTACACGCAACCGGGCAGCTAGTTGGGTTTCTAATCTAAGCTTGGTTTTGCATGTTGGGCTTCTTCAAACTTCCCAATATTCGGTGGTTAGATTACGGTGGCCGGTTGGGTCTTGATCTTTAGAAATGACCAACAGTCCTTGATGTCAACTTACGAAGGCAGAAATAGACAAAACATGAATTTAGAAATGCCTTCTAACATTCATACGGGAGACATTCATTGTAGTCACAACATGAATTTAGAAATGACAGACATAATTGTAAGCCCAAAGATCATTACAGATGGTTTTTAGTGGTAATCATAGCAAGAAAATTATCCTCAAAATCCTTCATTCCAGGTTATCTGTTGATGAAATAAGAAACAACATCGACATGTGTTGCTTCTCGGCTTTATGTTTTCACCTCACATTGATTGGTGCTTGCCATTGTACTTTCTCTATCATAATCATCATCATGTTCGTGTATTTCAGAATCTATGGTGTGTAGATCATGTAATCACTACAAGAAAAGATAGATAATTGCAATATCTGCAAGTAAGAATATGTTTTGGCCATATGGGAGTATGTTTCTGTAAAAGGATAAGAGAAAGCTTTTGTGACAAGTGATATTTCACCTTTATAGTTGATGCAAAATAACGACGGTTGAGCATAATATTTCTTTGGATCCTCATCTCTAAACCTATTGGAAAAGTGTTGCATCACCATATATTAGATCAAGGGCTTTTGGATTAAAGCAAAATGCAGGAAGTGCTTTTTTAAAATGTGAGTTTTAAAATGCAATAGGTATTTATCCAAATTGTTGAGGACATAAGCATCAGTTTACTGGAAAATTCATCACTGGTACATACGTAATAAGAACCTCAAATGCGGAATGAAAAAAAGGGCAGCCCGGTGTATGTAGGTCCTGCTTGCGCAGGGTCCGGAGAAGGGTCCGACCACTTTGGGTCTACTGTATGCAGCCTTTCCCTACATTTCTGCAAGAGGCTGTTTACATGACTTGAACCTGTGACCTCATGGTGACAAGGCAACAACTTTACCACTGTGCCAAGGCTCCCCTTCGAATGCAGAATGGAAAGCACCATAAAATTCACTTCTTAGAAACATGTTGTTTCGGGCTGTCCGCTTCACTTATTGTGAGCAACATAACTATTCTTAGGAAGGAAAGGCATGGAGAAATGCAAAATGATAATATAAAAATCAAAAAATTCTTCTGGGCAACATAACTATTCTTTAGTCATTGATATGATAACTAAATACAACACAAAATAACATTATCTTTTCATCTAAAGAGGACTTTACAAATGCAGCAATAATATGTATTTTGTATCTTCTCGAAATGTATGAAGGGGAAGAAGGCAAAAACAAATAAGCATTCACATTGCAATGATACAGACTGGTTGACACTTGTTCTTCAGTTTTGACAATCTTGAGCTAAGACATCCTTAGATATCCAAATACACAGTAGTCATCCATAGCTCCTCCGGTCTAGACATGTCCAAGATTAAGAACCAACCAAGCAAACTAATCTACTTGATTGCTTTTACATGGTCTGCTAGCATGGTTTGAGGAACCGAAACTTGTAATGAAGTAATAAATCAGATAGAAATAAACCTCAGCAAGTCTAGTTCCCTTCCTAGTTTCGAACTTTGTCCTTTCACCGTCCACACCAATAAAATAAAAGATTAATACATGATACTTACTATGTTCTCGTGGTAAACACAAATAACAACACCCTTAATGGATTCAACAGAGGACCAAGGATATATGAAAATTGTCTTTATTTTCAGCTTCTTCCCCACAGGTCTGACAATTTTCACTGCCTGATGGTAATTTGCAAACATCATGAATCCAATACCCACCTCATTGGCACACCGTTTAATACCCTTTCAATAGAAAAGGGAATACCAAAAATTAATCCACCAGGTTTTCTTAAGATGAACACAACAGTGAACCCTGCAAAAAAACAACACAACTGTGAAATATAATATGTGATGGTTGGAAGTCCAAGGACAACTAGTCTCTCTATGCATGATCGAAAGAAAAAGGAAATATAAGCAAATAATTGTGTTGATCGACTCTGCCACTATACAATGCACAAAGCTACCAGATCTGGAATAAATATTACTCCCTCGGTCCCAAAATAAGTGACTCAACTTTGTACTAGCTTTAGTACAAAGTTAGTATAAAATCGAGTCACTTATTTTGGGACAGAGGGAGTACAAAAGAAGGTTGTGCCCAACAATCAACTCCATTAGTAAGGATATAGGCAGTGGCGGAGCTTGAGTCAGTTTGCTGGGCGAGCCAGACTAAGAAAATACATCGAACACTTGTTCTTGATGTCTAGTTTTTATGTCATCCATCCCTATTTTCTGCTAGGCTAGGCGGGCCAAGGCCTAGTTTGGCCCCAACGTAGCTCCACACCTGGATACAGGGCGTATAGATCAACATCCCAACAACAAAATGTTGAACAATCCTTGGAAAAATTCCAAAGACACCCATGGATGGATGGACCTGCTAGTCTACTCAGCGGGGGTAGCTTGCTTGATTTGGCGTGGAACTAAATCCCCTCATGCCACAACAAGTGGAATTTCGTGTGTAGGGGTGAAATCTGTAGATCTATGAACAAACGCCAAAAGTGAAGGCAACTCTCACTAAGAGGAGATCTGTTGAGTTTGGGAAACATAAGTTGTTTCCTGTGCAGCGATCTCTGTTCATGGAGATCACGAGGCCACTGATATCCTATCTGGTACGGTGGGATAGAAAATTGGGCATGTGGGCTTCCCAAAGCAGAAAGGCAGTGTAATCAATCGGGGCATGGTGGTAGAGCATCCTCAACACGATGTGGGGAGCCGTCGTGTACTGCTCCAGCTCCATTTGCACCCACCACCACTGTCGGTGGCGATGACAATCTTGTGCGCTTCTAGCTTGGTTATGCAAATTGTGCGTTGAAACAACATGGCAAAGTGAAGTTATAGACTTGTAGTTGAACAGAACAGCATGGCAATTCTACTTTTGCATCAAGAAAATAATAACACCCTCAAGGCGTGAATAGGACACTTCTCTTTGATTAAAGTAATTTAACAAGACAAGAATCAACCTATATCTAAGGCATCAATTCATATGAACACATATGTTAAGAGAAATTTTTACATATTTGTTCATCAATAGATGCAACATACATGTATTCTTGGATTTAGATGAAATGCCTAACACTTGTGCTACCTTTGATCCCCATACTTGTAGCTATAAGCTAGAAACAGCCTAATAAACTACATCCTAGATATGGGAACATAATTGAATACACTTTCATGTGAAAAAAACATCACGTAACATTAGAACAGCCTGGTCACATTAGTTGCACCTTATCATGGGATTAACCTGCACACGAAAGCAGGAATCTCAAAGTCAAAGACATGTAAAATTTTCAAGCGAGTTCAGGTTGATTGTTTATCACAGCTCGTTTCTTACACTAGCATAAATGGCATACCACACTGTCATTTCATTGTCATCCTAGTGATTTGATTTTTTTGACCAAGCAAGTTTTGCAATACACAACAGAACCAGCAAAGCATAGCGAAATATCTTAGAAGTGAATTTCCAGCTACCATACTCCAATGATCTATTGTTTTCTATTACCCAAATGACCACATTTTTTCCTTACTTTTTTTGGAGTTAATTGAACAGGGGTAAAATAGCTCCACAAGTGAAGAGAGGAAGAAGCCACAAATAACTGGAATAAAAGATAACAAAATAATAGCTCGTATAGGATACAAATAGACACGTCAACCTGCATATATAATAAACAACAGTAGAACTCCTTTCGGAAACACAATTATTATCAGCCAACAGATACAAAATGTTATTAGAAATAGGAAAATTTTGATTTCATAACCTAATTGCGTTCTTTTAGAGACACAAAATCTGAAGCATAAATATAGTTCTACAATCTTGCACCAGTACACCATATTATCAACATACCAAATAATGAAGTGGCATTGAAACTTTCATCTAGCTAAAAGCAGAGAATATGCCATTTGATATGGAGCATCCTATTTGTGCTAGTTTGCATTCTCTCAACATCCTTTTTGATCTTAAATTACTCCTGAAAATAACCCCAAAAAACTTCCAGGATTTTTTTAATGATTGAGGTGTAGAGAAATCGGAAGCAACATGGGTGTTCAAGTTCAGTACTGTACCAAATGGCATCATCGTCCACCAAATCCAGCAAGAAGTTCAATGCGGATGCACCAAATTCCATGAAACAATCTTCCAGTTTGTTTGCTTATTGACGAAAAGAGAAGATGCATCATGTGTAATTGATATCATCTAGCACACATGTCATGGATTTATATTGTGTTGCTTAGTTGTATATCTACGATGGAGTGGTTCAATTATGGGGAGTGGGGAGGCAAGTTGAGGGTATGCTGTGTCTTGAGATTTGTAGAGTCAACAAGAGGAGAAGCAACAGGATAATCCTATAGGACGTCCTGGATGGCGAATTCACGATGTCTCCTTTGGCTCGTTGTTATTCTCGTCTTGAAAAGACATGGCAGACGTGCTACTCCTGTAAAGCACCAGAAGATGGGTGGGCATCTAGGGAGGGAGGAAATAAGAGGGCACAAAAAGAGGAGGAGAGTGAGGGCTAGCGGAGCAACTCAGATCGCAGTCCTTGTCAATGTTTCCTCTACTTTGATTTGGCGGTGGCTCATGCTCGTCCGGTTAAGTGGAGGAAGGGGCGGAGCACTGGCGAGGGCTTGAGGAGGATGGGGGTAGGCGGGGACTAGAGGGGCTAGTGGCTAGGCCGAGAGATGGAGAGGGAAGGGGAGAGGAGGAGGTGTGGAGACGAGGATGTGGGCGTGCGTGTGACTCGATGTGTAGGTTGCCTTCGTGGGGAAGGAAGCGAACACATGCAGTAGGAGGAAGCTGCCTGGAAATTCCGTTCCTTTTTTCTCTTTCTATCACCACAGTAAAAATCGACGTGGACACAACGAGGGAGCGCCCTTGAAGTGCACCTTATTATGTTTGATTATGGTTATAGTTTACCATATAATGTAGCATTTGGATGATACATAAGCGTGCAGTACAACAACTATACAAGAGCATGTTTACCTTGGGACATGGCCAGGGGTGTATGCCAGAAGGATAACCGGGCTGGGTACTGGCTGCCACGCTACGAGGGGGCAGGGTAGCCTCCTGGGCACCCGCTATTTTGGTGGTGCAGGGAGGCGAAGGCGCGATGGACCTGGTGCAGGCGCGCTCTGATGTCGCTTGAAGCTACGTCGGTATATCCTCAAAGAGGAAGGGATGATGTAGCATAGCGGAGGTAGGTATTTCCCTCAGATATGAAACCAAGGTTATCGAACTAGTAGGAGAACCAAGCAACACAACGTAAACAGCCCCTGCACACAGATAACAAATCCTCGCAACCCGACGTGTTAAAGGGGTTGTCAATCCCTTTCGGGGTAAGGCGCCTCAAGATAGGAAAACAGACGTGAGATAAATTTGTAGTAGATTGATAGATCGAACGCCAAATAAAATAAATAAGGGAAAATTGCAGCAAAGTATTTTGGTTTTTTTGGATTAATAGATCTGAAAATAAATGCAAATAAAAAGTAGATCGCAAAGGCAAATATATGAGAAAGAAGACCCGGGGGCCGTAGGTTTCACTAGTGGCTTCTCTCGAGAAAAATAGCAAATAGTGGGTAAACAGATTACTGTTGGGCAATTGATAGAACCTCAAATAATTATGACAATATCCAGGCAATGATCATTATATAGGCATCACTTCCAAGATTAGTAGGCCGACTCCTGCCTACATGTACTACTATTACTCCACACATCGACCGCTATCCAGCATGCATCTAGTGTATTAAGTTCATGGAGAAATGGAGTAATGCAATAAGAATGATGACATGATGTAGACAAGATCTATCTATGTAGAGATAGACCCCATTGTTTTATCCTTAGTAGCAACGATACATACGTGTCGTTTCCCTTTCTGTCACTGGGATCAAGCACCGTAAGATCGAACCCACATAAAGAACCTCCTCCCATTGCAAGATAAATAGACCAAGTTGGCCAAACAAAACCCAAATATCGGAGAAGAAATACGAGTCTATAAGCAATCATGCATATAAGAGATCAAAGAAACTCAAATAACTTTCACGGATATAAAAAGATAGATCTGATCATAAACTCAAAGTTCATCGATCCCAACAAACACACCGCAAAAGAGTTACATCATATGGATCTCCAAGAGACCATTGTATTGAGAATCAATAGAGAGAGATGAATCCATCTATCTACTAACTACGGACCCGATGTCTAGAAAGAACTACTCACGCATCATCGGAGAGACACCAATGGAGGTGGTGAACCCCATCCGAGATGGTGTCTCGATTGGATCTGGTGGTTCTGGACTCTGCGGCGGCTGGATGAATATTTTGTCGACTCCCCTAGGGTTCTAGGATTTTGGGGGTATTTATAGAGCAAAGAGGTGGTCCGGGGGACACCCGAGGTTGGCACAACCCACCAGGGCGCGCCTGGGCTTCCTGGTGCACCCTGGTGGGTTGTGCCCCCCTCGGGGCACCCCTAGGCGCAGCCAGGGCCCGTTGTGTTCCTTTTGGCCCATAAAAATTCTCCGTAAAGTTTCGTGGCATGTGGACTCTATCTAATATTGATTTCTACGATGTAAAAAACACGGAAAAACAGGAACTGGCACTTGGCACTATGTCAATAGGTTAGTACCAAAAAATGATATAAAATGACTATAAAATGATTATAAAACATCCAAGATTGATACTATAACAGCATGGAACAATAAAAAATTATAGATACGTTGGAGACGTATCAGCATCCCCAAGCTCAACTCCTACTCATCCTCGAGTAGGTAAGTGATAAAAATAGAATTTTTGATGTGGAATGCTGCCTATCATATCATATCATATTTTTTTATTTATAGCATGGACAATTGGACTTTTATTTGTTCAAAGCAATAGTCTAGTTTTGACATGATAATTTAGATACTCAAGCATATCAACAAGCAACCATGTCTTTCAAAATATCAATGCTAAAATAAGTTATCCCTAGCCCATCATGCTCAAACAATGCTTTTATAAGAGAAGATGGAGACTCAAAATAAAAATTGCATATAGTAAAAGAAAGGCCCTTCGCAGAGGGAAGTAGGGACTTGTAGAGGTGCCAGAGCTCAAAGAGAAAAACTTAGAGATAAAAACATTTTGAGAGGTGTATCCATCCCACCAACGAAAACGTCTTAGAGTTCCCAATACTTTCCATGCATAGATATATCATAGGTGGTTCCTAAACAGAAAATAGAGTTTATTCCTTTCTACACCATACTTTCACTTTCCACGGCTAGTCGTATCCACGGTTGCCCTCCATACCAACACTTTCCAAGGAATTTATTATTTGATAACATAAAGTAAATTCATTTTTTGCATTTCGGGACTGGGCATCCCTAATACCTTTGCCTTACTCTCATGCAATGAGAAGTGAATAAACACTCATCTTGAGAATAACACATCTAGCATGGAAAATATTAGCCACCCCTCACCGCTCCGTGAGTGAAACACGCACACAAAAGAGAAGTTTATTTTGAAAATTAGAGATGGCAGATGGCATATGCAAATTTGCTTAGAACGGAAAAAGAATACCGCATATAGGTAGATATAGTGGACTCATGTGGCAAAACTGGGTTAAAGGTTTTTGGATGCACAAGTAGTGATCATAATTAGTGCAAAATGAAGGCTAGCAAAAGATTGGGAAGTGACCAACTAAGAAAAAGATAATCTCATAAGCAAGGTTTAAGCATAAATAATACCGAATAATGCACCATAAGTAGGATGCAATTTCATTGCATGACTATTGACTTTCTTACTTGCCTAGGGAATCACAAACCTTAACACCAATATTCTTACTAAAGCAAAATTACTCATCAAGATGACTCACATATCACATCATCATATCTCAAAACTATTACTAAGAATCAAGTTTATTTTGTCCAATGATCTTCATGAAAGTTTTTATTATATCCTTCTTGGATATCTATCACTTTGGGACTAATTTTCATGTATTGCTTTTGACAAGCTCCAACAAATATAAGTGAAGATCATGAGCATAATAATTTTTTATTTCTCTCAAATTAATTTAAGTGAAGCAAGAGAGAATTTCTTGAAAATTTTAGTAACTCTCAAATAAATCTAAGTGAAGCAAGAGAGTATTTCTTCAAAAATACTAAAGCACACCATGCTCAAAAATATATAAGCGAAGCACTAGAGCAAGTCCATTGCTCATAAAAAATTTAAGTGAAGCATAGAGAGCAATTCTAACAAATCATGACATAATTTTGGCTCTCTCAAATAGGTGTGTCCAGCTAGGAATCAAGACTAAAAACACAAAATAAAACAAGAAAAGACTCATATCATACAAGACGCTCCAAGCAAAACACATATCATGTGACGAATAAAAATATAGTTTTGAGTAAAATACTGATGATCGTTGGAAGAAAGCGGGGATGCCACTCGGGGGCACCCCCAAGCTTAGTTGGTTGCTCATTTTTGGATAAAAGCTTGGGATGCCGGGGCATCCCCAAGCTTAGGCTCTTCCATCCTTCCTTCATCCATCGTAAGATAACCCAAAACTTGAAAACTTCAATCACACAAAACTCAACAAAACCTTCGTGAGATCTGTTAGTACAAGAAAATAATAAATCACTACTATAAGTACTATATCAAACCAATTCATATTTTGTTTTTGTATTATATCTATTGTATTCCAACTTTTCTATGGCAAAAACTCATCAAAGAAAACCATAGAGCCATCAAAATAAGCACACAACACAAAGAAAACAGAATCTGTCAAAACAGAACAATCTGTAGCAATTTGACTATTTCGAATACTTCTGTAACTCCAAAAATTCTGAAAAATTAGGACGACCTGAGCAATTTGTATATTTATCTACTTCAAGTGGAATGGGTATTTTATCGCTCTTTGGTAAAAATGGAAATTAATTTCGTGAGCGTAAAAGTTTCTGTTTTTTCAGCAAGATCAAACAACTATCACCCAAGAAGATCCTAAAGGCTTTACTTGGCACAAACGCATTAGCCAGCATGGGCTGCTGCGCCCCCCATATAGGCCGAACCTGGAGGGGATGGAAAGCAGGGAAGAGAGAAAGGAAGGGGAGGGATTCGGTCTCCCCCTTCCTTCCCTCCTCCTTCCTTCCTCCTCCAAAAATTATGTTAAGGGGGAGGGGGCGAATAGGACTAGGGCCCCAAGTAGGATTCCTCCTACTTGGGCGGCCCCTTGGCTGCTCCCCCTCCCTCCCACCTATATATATATGAGGGGGAGGCGCCTAGAACAGACAACAACATCTCTTAGCCGTGTGCGGCGCCTCCCTTCACATATTACACCTCCGGTCATATCTTCGTAGTGCTTAGGCGAAGTCCTGCGCGGATCACTTCACCATCACCGTCACCACGCCATCATGCTGACGGAACTCTCCCTCGACACTTTGATGGATCAAGAGTTCGAGGGACGTCATCGAGCTGAACGTGTGCAAAACTCGGAGGTGTCGTACGTTCAGTGCTTGATCGGTCAGAACGAGAAGAAGTTCGACTACATCAATCGCGTTGTCAAACGCTTCCGCTTTCGGTCTACGAGGGTACATGGACACACTCTCCCCCTCTCGTTTCTATGCATCTCCTAGATAGATCTTGCATGAGCGTAGGAATTTTTTTGAAATTGCATTCTATGTTTCCCAACATTGGTTGGCTCTGTCGTCACCAGACTAGGCCCACCGCCTAGATTGCTGAGGCCGGATTGCAGGTGCTCGCTTGGATCTGGGCCGCTGCCTGGTGGTAGCCACCGAGCAAGCCGTCTACAAGTGGGAAGTGTGGCGGCGGCTATGCGAGGAGATTGAGATTGGATTCGTCCATGCATGGGGACGAACTTGTCGTGCGGAACGGAACATACAGAGAAGCGTTACCCTTTTTACAGAAAAATTAATCTTCAAATGGCCTTCCCAGATCTAATGGTCTGAAAAATTCCGAGATGGAGTTACATGAATTATGAGAGGGAAGCCTATAGATGAGCACCATCCACATAGTGGGTGCCCAGGAGACTACCCTGCCCCTCGCAGCGTGGCAGCCAATGCCTAGCCCGGCTATCCTTCTGGCATACACCCCTAGCCATGTCCCAAGGTAAACATACCCTTGTACTGCATGCTTCTGTATCATCCACATGATACATTATATGGTAAACTATAACCATAACATATCATATATTAGACCCTAAGAAGCTGAAGAGGCAACATCAAGCCTACAGTGAGAGAAATATGACCGTTGTCCTGGTTTCTATCGATATCAATGGCCAGGAAAATGAAACACGTACACCGGTGTCTCATGTCTACTACACAACCTTCTTCTTGTAGACTCGTGTTGGACCTCCAAGCGCAGAGTTTTGTAGGACAGTAGCAAATTTCCCTCAAGTGGATGACCTAAGGTTTATCGATCCGTGGGAGGCGTAGGATGAAGATGGTCTCTCTCAAACAACCTTGCAACCAAATAACAAAGAGTCTCTTGTGTCCCCAACACACCCGATACAATGGTAAATTGTATAGGTGCACTAATTCGGCGAAGAGATGGTGATACAAGTGCAATATGGATGGTAGATATAGGTTTTTGTAATCTGGAAATATAAAAACAGCAAGGTAACTAGTAGTAAAAGTGAGCGAAAACAGTATTGCAATGCTTGGAAACAAGGCCTAGGGTTCATACTTTCACTAGTGCAAGTTCTCTCAACAATGGTAGCATAATTAGATCATATGGCAATCCCTCAACATGCGAAAAAGTCACTCCAAAGTTCCTATCACGGAGAACATAAGATGAAATTGCTTGTAGGGTACGAAACCACCTCAAAGTTATTCTTTTCGATCAATCCATTGAGCTATTCCTATAAGTGTCACAAACAGCCCCAGAGTTTGAAGTAAAATAACACCATATGATACACACTAATCAACCCTAATGTCACCTAGATACTCCAATGTCACCACAAGTATCCATGGGTCAATTATACGATATGCATCAAACAACTTCAGATTCATAGTATTCAATCCAACACAAAGAGCCTCAAAGAGTGCCCCATGATTTCTACCAGAGAAACAAGGACGAAAACTAATGTATACTATGCAACTTTATTCTTGTAGACAGGTGTTGGGCCTCCAAGCGCAGAGTTTTGTAGGACAGTAGCAATTTTCCCTCAAGTGGATGGCTTAAGGTTTATCAATCCGTGGGAGGCGTAGGATGAAGATGGTCTCTCTCAAACAACCCTGCAACCAAATAATAAAAATTCTCTTGTGTCCCCAACACACCTAGTACAGTGGCAAATTGTATAGGTGCACTAGTTCGGCAAAGAGATGGTGATAAAAGTGTAATATGGATGGTAGAAATATGTTTTTATAATCTGAATAAATAAAAGCAGCAAGGTAGCAAATAGTAAATGGGCACAAAAGTGGTATTACAATGCTTGAAAATGAGGCCTAGGGTCTGTATTTTTGCTAGTGCAATCTCTCAACAATGCTAACATAATTGGATCATATAACCACCCCTCAACATGCAACGGAGAATCACTCCAAAGTTGCTATCTAGCGGAGAACATACAAAGAAATCGTCTGTAGGGTACGAAACCACCTCGAAGCTATTCTTTCCGATCGATCTATCCAAGAGTTTGTACTAAAATAACACCAAATATTTTCAGATTCATGATACTCAATCCAACACAAAGAACCTCAAAGAGTGCCCCAAGATTTCTACCGGAGAAACAAAAGACAAGATCGTGCATCAACCCCTATGCATAGATTACCCCAATGTCACCACGTGAATCCGTGAGTTGAGTGCCAAAACACATATCAAGTGAATCAATATGATACCCCATTATCACCACGAGTATTCATATGCAAGACATATATCAAGTGCTCTCAAATCCATAAAAGTATTCAATCCGATAACAACGAAATCTCAAAGTGAAAAACTCAATTCATCACAACAAGATAGAGAGGGTGAAACACCATATGATCCGACTATATTAACAAAGCCCACGATACATTAAGATCGTGACATCTCAAGAACAGGAGAGAGAGAGAGATTAAACACATAGCTACTGGTACAAACCCTCAGCCCCGAGGGTGGACTACTCCCTCCTCATCATTGTGGCCACCGGGATGATGAAGATGGCCACCGAAGATGATTCCCCCGTCTGGCAGGGTGCTGGAATGGGGTCTAGATTGGTTTTTGATGGCTATAGAGGCCTGCGGTAGTGGAACTTCTGATCTAGGTTAACCACGGCGGTTTTTGGAATATTTGGGATTTTATAGGGCAAAGAGGGGGTGCAGGAGGCCACCGAGGTGGGCACAACCCACCTGGGCGCACCTGGCCCCCCAGGCGCGCCCTGGTGGGTTGTGCCCCCCTTGGGGCACCCCCAGGTGTGCTCTGGCCCATCGGGAGTCCTCTGGTCCATAAAAAATCCATAAAAAGTTCACAGTGTTTGGACTCCGTTTTATATTGATTTATTGCGATGTAAAAAACAAGCAAAAAACAACAACTGGCACTGGGCATTGGGTCAATAGGTTAGTCCCAAAAAATGATATAAAGTTGCTATAAAATGATTGTAAAACATCTAAGAATGATAATAAAACAACATGAATACTTCATAAATTATAGATACGTTGGAGACGTATCAAAAACATGCATTAACCCCTATGCATAGATTACCCCAATGTCACCTCAGGAATCCGCAAGTTGAGTGCCAAAACATACATCAAGTAAATCAATAGAATACCCCATTGTCACCATAGGTATCCCATGCAAGACATACATCAAGTGTTCTCAAAACCACACAAGTATTCAATCCGATAATAGTGAAACCTTAAAGATAAAACTCAATTCATCATGAGAAGGTAGAGGGGGAGAAACACCATATGATCCAACTATAATAACAAAGCTCGCGGTACATCAAGATCGTGCCAAATCAAGAACACGAGAGAGAGAGAGAGATCAAACACATAGCTACTGGTACATACCCTCAGCCTCGAGGGTGAACTACTCCCTCCTCGTCATGGAGACCGCCGGGATGATGAAGATGGCCACCGGTGATGGTTTCCCCCTCCGGCAGGGTGCCATAACAGGCTCCCGATTGGTTTTTCGTGGCTACATAGGCTTGCGGCGGTGGAACTCCGTATCGTAAAATGCGATGAATCCTTCTCTCTGATTGTTTTCTCCCCAAACGTGAATATATGGAGTTGGAGTTGAGGTCGGTGGAGCTTCATGGGACCCACAAGCCAGTGGGCGCCAAGGGGGTAGGGCGTGCCCCCACCCTTGTGGACAAGTGGTGGGTCCCCTCTGGTTGATTCTTTCGCCAATATTTTTTATTTATTCAAAAATATTCTCCATGAAGTTTCAGGTCATTCCGAGAACTTTTATTTCTGCACAAAAATAACACCATGGCAATTCTGCTGGAAACAGCGTCAGTCCGGGTTAGTTCCATTAAAATCATGCAAATTAGAGTCCAAAACAAGGGCATAAGAGTTTGGAAAAGTAGATACGATGGAGACGTATCAACTCCCCCAAGCTTAACCCATTGCTTGTCCTCAAGCAATTCAGTTGACAAACTGAAAGTGATAAAGAAAAACTTTTACAAACTCTGTTTGGTCTTGTTGTTGCAAATATGTAAAGCCAGCATTCAGGTTTTCAGCAAAGATTATGAACTAACCATATTCACAATAACATTTAGGTCTCACATTTACTCATATCAATGGCATAATCAACTAGTGAGCAATAATAATAAATCTCGGATGACAACACTTTTTCAAAACAATCATGGTATGATATAACAAAATGGTATCTCGCTAGCCCTTTCTGAGACCGCAAAACATAAATGAGAGCACCCCTGAAGATCAAGGACTGACTAGGCATTGTAATTCATGGTAAAAGAGATCCAGTCACAATCATACTCAATATCAATTAATAACAACACATACAAATGACAGTGGTGCTCTCTAGTTGGAGCGTTTTACAAAAGGATGATGACTCAACAATAAAAGTAAACAGATAGGCCCTTCGTAGAGGGAAGCAGGGATTTGCAGAGGTGCCATAGCTCGAGTTTTTGAATTAGAGATAAATAATATTTTGAGCGGTATTGAGGGAGTCCTGGATTAGGGGGTATCCGGACAGCCGGACTATAACCTTTGGCCGGACTGTTGGACTATGAAGATACAAGATTGAAGACTTCGTCCCGTGTCCGGATGGGACTCTCCTTGGCGTGGAAGGCTAGCTTGGCAATACGGATATGTAGATATCCTCCTTTGTAACCGACCTTGTGTAACCCTAACCCTCTCCGGTGTCTATATAAACCGGAGGGTTTTAGTCCATAGGACAACAACAATCATACCATAGGCTAGCTTCTAGGGTTTAGCCTCTCCGATCCCGTGGTAGATCAACTCTTGTAATACTCATATCATCAAGAATAAATCAAGCATGACGTAGGGATTTACCTCCATCAAGAGGGCCCGAACCTGGGTAAAACATTGTGTCCCCTGCCTCCTATTACCATCCGCCTTAGACGCACAGTTCGGGACCCCCTACCCGAGATCCGCCGGTTTTGACACCGACATTGGTGCTTGATGGTGCCTTCGATCATTGTTAGCGATGCGGTCCAGGGTGAGACTTTTCTCCCCGGACAGATCTTCGTATTCGGCGGCTTTGCACTGCGGGCCAATTCGCTTGGCCATCTGGAGCAGATTGAAAGCTATGCCCCTGGCCATCAGGTCAAGTTTGGAAGCTTGAATTACACGGCCGATATCCGCGGAGACTTGATCTTCGACGGATTCGAGCCCCTGCCTTGTGCGCCACGCGGTCACGTTGAGTATGATTTAGCTCTACCATCGGACCGTATTTAGGAGATCGCACTGGCAGCCGCTCCGAGCCTCAATTCAGAGCCAGTTGCGCCATCCATGGACGGGTGGATAGACCCCGTCACGGAGGCCGTATCCTGAGCGGCGATCGAGCCAAATATCGACCTTACCCTTCATGAGAGCCGTGTTGCCAAACTACCGGATCCTTCCCCGGCCACAGACTCCGAACCGCCTGCGCCCGTGCCTATCAAATCCGACTGGGCGCCAATCATGGAGTTCACCTCCGCGGATATCTTTCAGCACTCGCCCTTCGGCGACATACTGAATTCATTAAAGTCTCTCTCCTTGTCAGGAGAGTCCTGGCCGAACTATGTCCGGCAGGATTGGGATGCGGATGACGAAGAAATTCGCCACCCACCCACCTCCCACTTAGTAGCCACTGTCGATGACTTAACCGACATGCTCGACTTTGACTCCGAAGACATCGACGGTATGGACGACGATGCAGGAGACGAACAGGAACCACTGCCCACAGGGCACTGGACGCCCACTTCATCACATGACGTATACATGGTGGACACACCAAAAGAAAACGACGACGAGGAACAGAAGGACGCAAAGAAGGGTTGTCCCCTCGAGAAGCAGTCAAAGCGGCGGCGTAAGCGCCGCTCCAAATCATGCCTCGGCAGAAACAACGATCATATAGACCCAGCGTTAGAGCAGGGTGAACCATCGCCGGACCACGGCAACACGGAGAATCAAACCGAACAACCTGACTTTGTCAAAGATAATAGTCCGGACGACATCACACCGAACGGACACCCGGAGCAACAGAATGCCCGTCAAAGGCTTGTTGCCACCGCGAGGAGTCTAAAAAAGCAGAAGCAAAGGCGCAAGGCTGCACAAGACACACTCAGAATCAGATGGAGTAAACTACTCAACACAATAGCGAAGTACGGCGGTAATCGCCCCACCAAGAGCTACCCAAAGCGGAAGTTGCTACCTGAATTCGATGAGGAGGCCTTAGATCCCCCGCAACCAAAAATTAAAACGACCTTCTGGCCGGATAGACGACCTCACGGCCAACATAGAGCGGCAAACAACACCGCACATAAGCCAATACACGATCCACGCGAGGGCTCGTATCAAAAGGACATCGCAACCAGATCCATCTATGGACCACGCAAGCGCACTCCAGCATACGATGCAACACAACGAACATCCGAACAACCCGGTACACCCAGATACAGGGGTGCCGCACACCCCCTATGTTTCACCGACGAGGTGCTGGACCATGAATTTCCAGAGGGATTCAAACCCGTAAACATAGAGGCATACGACGGAACAACAGACCCTGGGGTCTGGATTGAGGACTATATCCTCCATATCCATATGGCTCGAGTAGATGATCTCCACGCCATTAAGTATTTACCCCTCAAACTCAAAGGGCCATCTCGGCACTGGCTTAAAAGCCTCCCCGAAAGCTCCATTGGAAGCTGGGAAGAGCTCGAAGACGCTTTTCGGGCAAATTTTCAAGGGACTTATGTCCGACCTCCGGATGCGGACGATTTAAGTCATATAACTCAATAGCCCGGAGAGTCCGCCCGAAAGCTTTGGAACATATTTCTTACTAAAAAGAACCAAATAGTCGACTGTCCAGATGCCGAAGCCTTGGCAGCTTTTAAACACAGCGTCTGAGATGAATGGCTTGCCAGACACCTCGGCCAAGAAAAGCCAAGAACAATGGCAGCATTAACAAACCTCATGACCCGCTTTTGCATGGGCGAGGACAACTGGCTAGCCCGATGCAGCACCAGCGACCCAAGTACATCCGAAGTTAGAGATGGAAACGAGAAATCACGACGTAGCAAAAATAATAAGCGTCGGAATAAAGAAGACAGCCCGAAGAGCACGGCGGTAAACGCCGGATTCAGAAGCTCTCGGCCAGGTCAGCAAAATCCTCCCTCTAAAGGCGCCAGAGATGAACTGTCTAGCCTAAAAAAAATTCTGGACCAAGTATGTCAGATCCATAGCACCCCCGATAAACCTGCAAATCATACCCACAGAGAATGTTGGGTCTTCAAGCAGTCTGGCAAGCTCAACGCCGAACATAAGGGGCAGGATACACCAAGCAAAGACAAGGATGAGCCTCGCAAGCAAAGCACTGGGGAACAGAAGAAATTTCCACCAGAAGTCAAAACAGTAAATGTGTTACACGTGATAAAGGGGAGAAACAAAGCGGCACTCCCAGATAAATATGCCCAAGGGCCTATCACCGCGGAGTTCTGCCACTGGCTGTCTCAACCGACCACCTTCGACCATCAGGATTACTCGGCAATATCCGGCACGCAGGATGGGCTGCCTTGGTATTAGATCCAATAATTGACGGATACCACTTCACACGAGTCCTGATGGACGGTGGCAGCAGTCTAAACCTGATATATCAGGACACAATCCGCAAAATGTTGATAGACCCAACGAAAATTTGCCACAGCAATACTACCTTTAAAGGAGTAACGCCAGGCCCAGGGGCTCATTGCACGGGCTCCCTGCTACTAGAGGTTATATTCGGCCTCCTCGATAACTTCCGTAGTGAAAATTTAACCTTCCACATTGCTCCGTTCCAAAGTGGCTATCAAGCACTACTTGGACGCGAAGCTTTCGCTCGCTTTAATGCAATACCGCATTACGCTTCCCTCATGCTTAAGATGCCCGATCCACGGGCATCATTACAGTAAATGGAAATATTGAGCGATCCCTGCGCGCCGAAGAGAGTGCGGTTGCCTTGGCAGCCACACACTAAAACGGCCTCACCAACTAAAGCATTCGATAGGTCGTCAAGACCACGGACACGGTTAGACGAGTCCGACGCGGCTATATGTAATTCATACAGGTTTGATGGCCACACCCCTATTACAAATACAAGGGGCTCAACGCGCGCAGACAAGTGGCAATTTTTACTCATCTTGAACTGTACATGGTTTCTTTAAACCTACCTTTTTGCACGACAACTTTTCACCTAAGTTCCTTTCTTTTACAGATGACCATCATGCTACACCCGTCCAGGATACGACACAACGGAGACACAGGCGCAGACGTGCAGCAGGGACCCGTTCAAAGGATTCTCTTTAGATTAAGACCCTACGTCAACCTTTTTTACTGTCTCTTGTTGATACACATCCCTCGGATTCTCGGTACAATTAAGAAGGATGCTGACGTCTTGGCATGTGGCCACGCCAGAACAATGCACGTACCTAGACACCAGGGGCTTCTTACAAAGGGCACTGTTTAGGCCCGGTTTACACCATAAAGACCGAATACCTTAGGGAGTGTTCGGCATCGCGAGTTTGGCCTTATATGCATCAGCTCCGAATCATGTCTTTGGTCATATGTTGGGTTTGCCCGGCTCCTGTGTTTTGCTGCCTTACGTTCCGCTCTATCGGCTAAGGCGGCACCAGGAGAACTACTGTGATTGTGCCCTGGTTCATCTGGACGAGCACCTTAGTAGAGAAAGCCGAAAACTGACTGTCATGATATAGCGCCAGACTGGTCAACCACTCGATGACCCATCGGAATCTTAGAATTCCTCCGCCTTAACGAAGGGCCATTTCCCGGTCAGGCATGTACGCACCCCGAATTCGGGTGAGTGCGGAGCCACCAGGGGCTATATAGTAGCCCCACTGTCAAACTCCTATGGCTAAGTGAAAGTGTTAAAGCATTATAGTCCGGTTGCCTAGTTCGCTGCGCTATCACCTCCTTATTAGGACCAAGACGTTGTATTAAGTGTGAACACGCGTCTTCTGCGAACACCCCTGCATTATATGCGTGGGGGATGAAGCCAACGACTGCAATCTTTCAAGTTATATACATGTATACATAAACGGCCGCACAGGAGGCATCACAATACTTTTGGGCACAAGTATAAATGCAGCCTTGATAAATTCAATAAAACATTGTTTTTACAATGGGAATACATGTCACTCACACATAATATTCTTAGAGCACTAGGCCTCTGTCAAACGAGCACCCTCAAGAACTTCTTCAAAATAGTGCTCGGCAGCCACTCTGCCTATGGCCGAACCCTGCGCCGCAACAGTGGTAGCATCCATCTCCGCCCAGTATGCTTTGACACGGGCAAGGGCCATCTGCGAGCCCTCTATGCACGCCGACCTCTTCATCGCATTGATGCGCGGCACCGCACCAAAGAACTGCTGCACCCGGCTAAAATAGTTGTTCGGCTTTGGCCTTTCCGGCCACAGCTGATCCACGACAGACCTCATGGCGAGTCCGAACAACCTATTTTGTTCGGCCCATTCGGCTAGCTGATCAGTCAATGGAAGCGGACGCTCTAGAACGTTAAACTGCGACCAGAACAGCTTGTCCACTTCACGATCTGTTTGATCTCGGAAGTATTCAGCCGCATCGACAGCGCTCGCCGCCAAGTCCATATATGCGTTTGCCGAACTCCACAGGCGATCCAGAGGGGCATACCGCGGATCTCCGAACTTCCTTCGCAGCATAAAGGGCTTCCCAGCCGCAATATCCCCGGCTTCACGCAGTTCCTCCTTCTTCGCTCTCATCGCAGAGCGGGTGTCCTTGGTCGCCATTGTGGCCTTCTCAAGGTCCGTCGCCCTCGCCCGGTTTTCTTCTTCGAGGAACTGGCAACGGTCGGCAGTGTCTTTTAACTTTACAGCCATCTTGGACATTTTATCTTTGCTCTCACAATGTGCAGCCTTTTCGGCTCTTAACTCTTCGGCCGCCTTTAAAGCGGCCACATTACTAATCCTTGTTTGTTCTTTGGCTCGGGCAAGTTCCGCCCGAAGGGTCTCCACGGTGGCAGCTCCATCTGCAGTCACAACATATTAAAGATACTGGCATCACGCTGCTCTTCCTATGTGACATTCACCAGAAAACATCACTTACCCCGTGCCTCGTCAAGCCGCTTGTTAACAAGCTCGATGTCGGCATCTGCCGCATCCAGTTGTCGCTTTAGTTCGGCAAACTCATTAGTCCAGCTAGCCACCGGAGCTTCCACCACCTGCACATAAAAGCGGTATGGTTATTACCTGGGACTACGATCCTCTGTTTGCCGCCATTCTCGGCGACAACCAGAGTCTCAGGGGCTACTACCTACACAGGGCACACCTAAAAATGTGCGGTACTATCACAAATGTATATCATTTTACGTACCTCAAAGCCCGTTAGTAGACTCATAAAGGCGTCATGCAACCCGCTTTCGGCGGACGAAATCCTTTCCATCACCGTGCCCATCAACATATGGTGTTCTTCCGAGATGGTCGCTCGCTTCAGCAGATCCCTCAGTGCGTTCGACCGCATACCAGACGGCGCCGGACTCTTTTGTTTGCCCTCTTCAAGGGCCAGATACTGGGGACTTCGGGTGACCATAGGATTATCTTCTGGCTTCACTGGACCCGGGGAGGCCCTCCGTGATGACACCTCAAGGTCGCCCGCTTCTTGAGCGGGGGATTCCGGGGGAGGCGTTTCGCTCTCCATCATCTCCGGAAGAAGATCCCCCGAAGACGAGCTCTGTTGAGAAGGGCTAAGATCCGTACTGCAAGATAAACGCTTCGGTTATTTTCCTCGGAAGTAAGGTATAATATCTTTACTATTAAGAATTTTTTATCACTTACAGCTCGTTAGAGGGCTGATCCCCGCGCGGACTTTGTGCGGCAAGAGCACCCTCCGAGGCAGGACCCGCTGGTGGAGACTTCTTCTCTTGTTTGGAAGCCTTGGTTTCAGGCTCTTCAGAGGCAGTCCTCTTCCTTCCCCGGAGCGAGAGAATGTCAGATTCTTCCCCTTGGTTATCCTCCTTCATGGAGGCACTTATTCCCTCGGTTGGAATTGGTAGCGGTGGGGGACCGCTTTGCCCTCATTATCCCCCACTTATCTTCCTTCGAGGGCGCCGGGTAGGGCGCTAGCTCGAGCATCCTTTCCAGTACCGGATTGTCCAAACCCTCAGGAAGGGGGGCCGAACACTGAATCATCTTCGCCTTTGTTAGCCAGTCCTGGTCAAAGAGCGATTTCTCGGAATGACGTCATGATAAATGAAAGACGGTGTGTTCGGCTAGAGGATTACTTACTTGGTCGGCGGTGCGGTTGCTGCTCAGGCCCACGTCCTCGGTAGTATCCGGACACTCTATTTGGGGTCCGAAAAATGATTTATACATCTCCTCGTGCGTCAGGCCGAGGAAATTCTGAATAGTGCGTGGTCCTTCTGGGTTGAACTCCCACATGCGGAGGGGCCGGCGTTTGCAAGGCTGGACTCGATGAACCAGCATGACTTGCACCACCGTAACCAGACTGAAATATCCTTCGAAGAGATCTTGAATATGGCTCTGCAATATAGGCACGTCCTTGGCTGGACCCCATCTCAGCCCTCTGCTAATCCATGACATCAGTTGTGGTGGAGGGCCCGAGCGAAAAGCGGGGGCAGCCACCCACTTGGCACTTCTGGGAGCTGTGATGTAAAACCACTCCCGTTGCCATAATCTGGACACCTCTGGAAAGGAACCCTTTGGCCATGGAGCTCCAGTGATCTTGCTTATTAATGCGCCTCCGCACGCTACATGCTGCCCCTCGACCATCTTCGGCTTCACGTCAAAGGTCTTGAGCCACAGGCCGAAGTGAGGGGTAATGCGGAGGAAGGCCTCACATACGACAATAAATGCCGAGATGTGGAGAAAGGAGTTCGGGGCTAGATCGTGGAGATCTAGCCCGTAATAGAACATCAAACCCCTAACGAAGGGATCCGGAGTGAGGCCTAGACCTCAGAGGAAGTGGGAGATGAACACAATGTTCTCGTTGGGTTCAGGAGTAAGGACGACCTGCCCTCGGGCAGGAAGCCGATGCGAAACGTCGGCGATCAGGTATCTGGCCTCCCTCAACTTCTTGATATCCTCTTCCGTAATGGAGGAGGGCATCCACCGGCCTTAAAGGCTAGATCCGGACATGATTGAAGGTCCGAAGCACCTGACCTGGGCTTTGGGTGTTAGAACTCGAGGCGGGGGAAGGATTCGATTGAGCACGGGAGGAAAAAAAGTAAAAGCCTTGTCCCTTTATAAAGAGGGTGAATATCAAGCGTCCTCCTAGTGGCCGTTTGGGACTTGCCTAAAATCTAGGAGTCCTAGGCACGGTTGGGTTACCCACGACCGTATTGATGAGAATCCCGTAATTAGGGGAACACGATCTCTGCTTTGACAAGACGTGTCAAGAAACCGCCTCGCGTTATGGGCAGGGCTGGTTAAAGAAAAACGGTTCAAATAATCACCGGGCCATGGCATGATGTCATGTTGCCAAAACGTGTCAGCAGATTAGATTTGTGGAAATATTATTCTCTCTACGGTGGTATGTGGAACTTATTTTGCAGGGTCGGACACTATCCTTGTATTCAAATTCTTCTGTGGTATATTCGGAGGAGGAACCCGCCTTGCAATGCCGAAGACAACACTGCGCGCCGGACTCATCGTCATTGAAGCCTGGTTCAGGGGCTACTGAGGGAGTCCTGGATTAGGGTGTATCCGGACAGCCGGACTATAACCTTTGGCCGGACTGTTGGACTATGAAGATACAAGATTGAAGACTTCGTCCCATGTCCGGATGGGACTCTCCTTGGCGTGGAAGGCAAGCTTGGCAATACAGATATGTAGATCTCCTCCTTTGTAACTGACCTTGTGTAACCCTAACTCTCTCCGGTGTCTATATAAACTGGAGGGTTTTAGTCTGTAGGACAACAACAATCATACCATAGGCTAGCTTCTAGGGTTTAGCCTCTCCGATCTCGTGGTAGATCAACTCTTGTAATATTCATATCATCAAGAATAAATCGAGCAGGACGTAGGGTTTTACCTCCATCAAGAGGGCCCGAGCCTGGGTAAAACATTGTGTCCCCTGCCTCCTGTTACCATCTGCCTTAGACGCACAGTTCGGGACCCCCTACCCGAGATCCGCCGGTTTTGACACCGACAGGTATGTTTTCATTGTCAATGTAACAACCAGGAGATCTCGGTATCTTCCATACTAGATACATTATAGGCGGTTCCCAAATAGAATGGTAAAGTTTATACTCCCCCACCACCAACAAGCACACTCCACGGCTGGTCCGAAACAACGAGTACCGTCCAACTAACAACAACCCTGTGGGAGTTTTGTTTGCAATTATAATTTGATTTGATTTGAGCATGAGACTGGGCATCCCGGTTACCAGCCATTTTCTCGTGAATGATGAGCGGAGTCCACTCATCGTGAGAACAACCCACCTAGCATGGAAGATACCGATAGCCCGCAGTCACCACATGAGCAATTCGGGCATACAAAACAGATTATCATTTGAAGATTTAGAGTTTGGCACATGCAAATTTACTTGGAACGGCAGGTAAATACTGTATATAGGTAGGTATGGACTCATATGGAACAACTTTGAGTTTATGGAAGTGGATGCACAAGCAATATTCCCGCTTAGTACAAGTGAAGGCTATAAAAAGATTGGGGAGCGACCAACTAGAGAGCGACAACAATCATAAACATGCATTGAGATTAACCAACATTGAATGCAAGCATGAGTAGGATATAAATCACCATGAACATAAATATCATGGAGGCTATGTTGATTTTGTTTCAACTACATGCATGAACATGTGCCAAGTCAAGCCACTCAAATCATTCAAAGGAGGATACCATCCTATCATACCACATCACGACCATTTTAAAAGCATGTTGACACGCAAGGTAAACCATTATAAACTCCTAGCTAATTAAGCATGACATGAGTAACTATAATATCTAATTGTCATTGCAAACATGTTTCATTCATAATGGGCTGAATCAGGAATGATGAACTAATCATATTTACAAAAACAAGATAGGTCGAGCTCATACCAGCTTTTCCTCATCTCAATCATTTCATCATACATCGTCATTATTGCCTTTCACTTGCATGAAGGAACAGTGTGGATAATAATAATAGCGCGCGTGCATTGGACTAAGCTAGAATCTGCAAACATTTATTCAAAGGAGAAGACAAGGTGATATGGGCTCTTTGTTAGATCAACAATAATGCATATTAGAGCCATTCAACATTTTCATCGTGGTCTTCTCCTCTCGACCCAAAGAAAGGAAAAATAATTTCAAAGAAACACATTGAAATGTTTTTTGAGTTTTAGTTTTTCTGAAGAAAGTAAAACAAGAACGAGAACAAATATTTACACGAGAAAGCTCCCAACAAGCAAAAGAAGAACGAGAAATCCTTTTGGGTTTTCTTTTAATAGTACTACTAACTAAACATGGAAAGGAAAGTAAACTACAACTAATTTTATTTGGTTTTTCTCAAAGTTTTTCAAACACACAAGAAGAAAGCGAGAAAAAGAAATAAACTAACATGGATGATACAATGAAAAAGTATGAACAACGACAAGTGGAATGAACGTACTCCCCCAAGCTTAGGCTTTTGGCCTAAATTGATCTAGGGCCACGACTGGCCCGGATGGTATTCAAAATCGTAGTTGGGGTTGTACTGTGCTGCGGCAGCTACCGCCTGGCGAGCTAGTTCCTCGAGGCGAGCGGCCTCCGTTGTTCTCTCATACTCATTCACCTCCTCTCTTGTTATAAAATATCTCCCATTTACCTGAGAGTTAAAGAAGGCAAGAGCAGGAAGGGTAATATGGACAACACGCCGTCTGTCAAAGATTAGTCGATACTGGAGGGACTGTTCATTCCTCTCAAGAAACTGGTAGCGTACCATAGCATTATAATCTAGAAAAGTAGATGGCAACTCAATGTCATTCCCTCATATGGGTACACCAAGATAATTAGCTAAACGAGTTGCATAAATACCACCAAATAAATCTCCATCTTTAGCATTAAGATGTAATTAACCTCCTCGCAATAATGGCCCCCAAGTTATATCGCTTATCACCTAACACCGCACACTTGAGGACACTAAGATATGGAACGCAAAGTCCTATCAGTTTTCCTTTTCTTTTTATTAGAAGGACTAGGTGCATCAGTATTAACTCTCTAAGAATCTTGCTCAACTCTCTTAGGATGACCCTTAGGATACAAAGGTTTCTGAGTCATCTTACCACCTCTAGTCATAACCCTAAAAACATTATCATCGTTCTTACTATTCAATTCATTAAGCAAATCATTATGTGCCTTAAGTACTTGTTCTACTTGATTTGTAACCATGGAAGCATGTTTACTAATAAGCTTAAGATCATTAACAGTTCTACTCATATAATCACCCAAGTGGTCAAGCATGCAAGCATTATGTCTCAATTGTCTACTAACATAAGCATTGAAGTTTTCTTGTTTAAAAATGAAATTATCAAACTCATCCAAGCATTGACTAGCAGACTTATTATAAGGAATATCACCTTCATGAAATCTATAGAGAGAGTTTACCTCTACTACCCGTGTCAGGTTATCAATACCATATATTTCTTCAATAGGCGGTAAATTCTTAACATCTTCAGCTTTAATACCTTTTTTCTTTAATAGATTTCTTTGCCTCTTGCATATCTTCAGGACTGAGAAATAGAATACCTCTTCTCTTCGGGGTTGGCTTAGGAGTTGGTTCAGGAAGAGTTCAATCATTATCATTACTCAATATATTATTCAATAGCAATTCAGCTTGCTCAATAGTTTGTTCCCTGAAAACACAACCAGCACAACTATCCAGGTGGTCTCTGGAAACATTGGTTAGTCCATTATAAAAGATATCAAGTATTTCATTTTTCTTGAGAGGATGACCAGGCAAAGCATTAAGTAATTGGAGAAGCCTCCCCCAAGCTTGTCGGGGACTCTCTTCTTCAATTTGCACAAAGTTAAATATTTCCTTTAAAGCAGCTTGTTCTTATGAGCAGGGAAATATTTTTCAGATAAGTAATAGATCATATCCTAGGGACTACGCACACAACCTGGAGCAAGAGAATTAAACCATACTTTAGCATCACCCTTTAATGAGAAAGGAAACAATTTAAGAATATCGTAATAGCGATTTTTTTCCTCATGAGAAAATAGGGTGGCTATATCATTCAATTTAGTAAGATGTGCCACAACAGTTTCAGATTCATAACCATAGAAAGGATCAGATTCAAGCAAAGTAATTAACTCAGGATCGATAGAGAATTCATAATCCTTATCGGTAACAAAGATATGTGAAGTAGCAAACTTAGGATCATATTGCATTCTAGCATTCAAAGGCTTTTCTTTCAGCTTAGCTCTCAGTTTCTTAAGATCATCTCTATCATTGCAAGCAAAGAAGTCTCTAGTAGTTTCCTCATCCATAATATAACCCTCAGGTACAACATGCAATTCATATCTAGGGGTAGAATCATAATCTTCAGTTTCAATAATATCATCAGTTTCAGTAATTTTCATCTTCTCTAACCCTAGCAAGTTGTTCATCAAGAAATTCACCTAGTGGCACAGTATTATCAAGCAAAGAAGTAGTATCATCACAAGCATCATGCATAACAGAAGCGACATCATAAATAACATGCGACATATCGGTATCAATAGCAGGTGTAGGTGTTGCAAGCTTACTTAAAACAAACGGTGAATCAAGTGCAGAGCTAGATGGCAGTTCCTTACCCCCCCCTCATAGTAGAGGGAAAAATATTGGTTCTTTGTTCTTTCAAATTCCTCATAGTGATCAATATATATAAATCCCAAGTGACTCAGAGAATAGAGCTATGATCCCCGTCAACGGCACAGAAAAAGAGCTTGATGTCTACTGTGCAACCTTCTTCTTGTAGACTCGTGTTGGGCCTCCAAGCGCGGAGTTTTGTAGGACAATAGCAAATTTCCCTCAAGTGGATGACCTAAGGTTTGTCAATCCGTGGGAGGCGTAGGATGAAGATGGTCTCTCTCAAACAACCCTGCAACCAAATAACAAAGAGTCTCTTGTGTCCCCAACACACCCAATACAATGGTAAATTGTATAGGTGCACTAGTTCGGCGAAGAGATGGTGATACAAGTGCAATATGGATGGTAGATATAGGTTTTTGTAATCTTACAATATAAAAACAGCAAGGTAACTAGTAGTAAAAGTTTGCAAAAACGGTATTGCAATGCTTGGAAACAAGGCCTAGGGTTCATACTTTCAATAGTGCAAGTTCTCAAGTTCTCTCAACAATGAGAGCATAATTAGATCATATGGGAATCCCTCAATGCGCGACAAAGTCACACCAAAGTCACACCGGAGAACATAAGATGAAATTGCTTGTAGGGTACGAAACCACCTCAAAGTTATTCTTTTCGATCAATCCATTGAGTTATTTCTATAAGTGTCACAAACAACCCTAGAGTTCATAGTAAAATAACACCATATGATACACATCAATCAACCCTAATGTCACCTAGATACTCCAATGTCACCACAAGTATCCTTGGGTCAATTATACGACATGCATCAAACAAGTTCAGATTCATAATATTCAATCCAACCCAAAGAACCACAAAGAGTGCCCCAAGATTTCTACCAGAGAAACAAGGCTGAAAACATGCATCAACCCTTATGCATAGATTACCCCAATGTCACCTCGGGAATCCATGAGTTGAGTGCCAAAACATACATCAAGTGAATCAATAGAATACCCCATTGTCACCACGGTATCCCACGCAAGACATACATCAAGTGTTCTCAAATCCATAGAAGTATTCAACCCGATAATATTGTAACCTCAAAGGTAAAACTCAATTCATCACAAGAAGGTAGAGGGGGAGAAACACCATATGATCCAACTATAATAACAAAGCTCGCGGTACATCAAGATCGTGCCAAATCAAGAACGCGCGAGAGAGATCAAACACATAGCTACTGGTACGTACCCTCAGCCCCGAGGGTGAACTACTCCCTCCTCGTCATGGAGACTGCCGAGACGATGAAGATGGCCATCGGTGATGGTTTACCCCTCCGGCAGGGTGCCAGAACGGGCTCCCGATTGATTTTTCGTGGCTATAGAGGCTTGCGGCAGCGAAACTCCGTATCGTAAAATGCGATGAATCCTTCTCTCTGACTTTTTTCTCCCCAAACGTGAATATATGGAGTTGGAGTTGAGGTCGGTGGAGCTTCGTGGGATCCACAAGCCAGGGGGCGTGCCCAGGGGGTAGGTGTTGGGGAACATTGCATGGGAAACAAAAATTTTGCTACGCTCATCAAGATCAATCTAGGAGATGAACATCTACGATAGGAGAGATTGCATCCACATACCCTTGTAGATCGCTAAGCGGAAGCATTAAGAAACGTGGTTGATGTAGTCGAACGTCTTCGTGATCCAATCACGACCCGTCCCACGAACTCCCGATCCAAGTGCCGAACGGACGACACCTCCGCGTTCAACACACGTATCGCTTGATGATGCCTTCACCTCGTCGATCCATCGAGCGATGGTGAAGTAGAAGCTCGAGTCCTCCGACACGTGGTGGCGGTGGTGGTGGAGGAATCTCAGCAGAGCTTTGCTAAGCACTACAGAGAGGAAGAGGGATGCGAGGGAGAGGAGAGGCAGTGCCGTGGCATGGAGATGTGCTCTTTTGGGGTGCGGCTGCCCTCTCTCTACCTCTCTATATATAGGGGAAGGGAGGAGGGGTGTGTTGGGGAACGTTGCAGAAAACAAAAATTTTCCTACGGTTTCACCAAGATCCATCTAGGAGTTCATCTAGCAACGAGTGATTAGATGCATCTACGTACCTTGTAGATCGCGAGCGGAAGCGTTCAAAGAACGGGGATGATGTAGTCGAACACGACGTGATTCAAATCACCGATGATCTTAGCACCGAACGGACGGTGCCTCCGCGTTCAACACACGTACAGAACGGATGACGTCTCCTCCTTTCTTGATCCAGCAAGGGGGGAAGAGAGGTTGATGAAGATCCAGCAACACGACGGCGTGGTGGTGGATGCAGGGTGTCACAGTAGCAGGGCTTCGCCTATACTACGAGAGAGAGACGTAACGGGGAGAGAGGAAGCACCAAAGGCTGAGGTATGAAGTCCTCCCTCTCCTCAACTATATATAGGAGGGCCAAGGGGGGGTGGTGCGCAGCCTAGGAGATCCAATCTCCTAGGTGCGGCGGCCAGGGGAGGGTTTCCTTCCCCCCCAAGGCACCTCGGGGTGCCTTCCACCACTTGGACTCCTCCGTGGTGGAAACCCTAGGCGCATGGGCCTAGTAGGGCTGGTGCCCTTGGCCCATATAGGCCAAGGCACACCCCCTACAGCCCATGTGGCCCCCCGGGACAGGTGGCCCCACCCGGTGGGCCCCCGGGACCCCTCCGGTGGTCCCGGTACAATACCGATAACCCCGAAACTTGTCCCGATGGCCGAAACAGCACTTCCTATATATAATTCTTTACCTCCGGACCATTCCGGAACTCCTCGTGACGTCCGGGATCTCATCCGGGACTCCGAACAACATTCGGATTACTGCATATACATATCTTCATAACCCTAGCGTCACCGAACCTTAAGTGTGTAGACCCTACGGGTTCGGGAGACAAGCAGACATGACCGAGACGACTCTTCGATCAATAACCAACAGCGGGATCTGGATAACCATGATGGCTCCCACATGCTCCACGATGATCTCATCGGATGAACCACGATGTCGAGGATTAATCAACCCCGTATACAATTCCCTTTGTCAATCGGTATGTTACTTGCCCGAGACTCGATCGTCGGTATCCCAATACCTTGTTCAATCTCGTTACCGGCAAGTCACTTTACTCGTACCGTAATGCATGATCCTGTGATCAACCACTTGGTCATCTTGAGCTCATAATGATGATGCACTACCGAGTGGGCCCAGTGATACCTCTCCGTTTATATGGAGTGACAAATCCTAGTCTCGATCCGTGTCAACCCAACAGACACTTTCGGAGATACCTGTAATGCACCTTTATAGTCACCCAGTTACGTTGTGACGTTTGATACACCCAAAGCACTCCTACGGTATCCGGGAGTTACACGATCTCATGGTCAAAGGAAAAGATACTTGACATTGGAAAAGCTCTAGCAAACGAACTACACGATCTTTGTGCTATGCTTAGGATTGGGTCTTGTCCATCACATCATTCTCCTAATGATATGATCCCGTTATCAATGACATCCAATGTCCATAGCCAGGAAATCATGACTATCTGTTGATCAACGAGCTAGTCAACTAGAGGCTTACTAGGGACATATTATGGTCTATGTATTCACACGTGTATTACGATTTCCGGATAATACAGTTATAGCATGAATAAAGACAATTATCATGAACAAAGAAATATAATAATAATACTTTCATTATTGCCTCTAGGGCATATTTCCAACAGGGTGGGCTCCCATAGGGTTTCCCCTAGGGGGGCGGCAGCCAGGGCAGATGGGATCTTCCCTAGGGTGACTTGCCCCCCAAGCCGGGAGGTGGGAAGCCCTAGGGAAACTCCCCCAACCCTCCTGGTTACATGAGATGGGGTGAGGGGGGCGCTCATCCCATTAGTGGGCTGGTTTGCCCCCTCCCCTTGGCCCATGGGGCCCCCAACACTTGTCGGGGCCCCTCGAAACCCCTTTCGGTGATGCTTGTCATCACCCGGTACCCCCAGAGCAATTCCGGACTCCAATACCCTTCGTCCAATATATCGATCTTCACCTCCAGACCATTCTGGAGTTCCTCGTCACGTCCGGGATCTCATCTAGGACTCCGAACAACCTTCGCTGACCACCATAATGACTCATCTATACTTATATCGTCACCAAACATTAAGTGTCTAGACCCATGTGGGTTCGAGAACTATGCAGACATGACCGAGACACCTCTACGGTCAATGACCAATAGCGGGACCTGGATGCCCATATTGGTTCCTACAATTTTATGAAGATCTTATCGGTCGAACCTCGGTGTCAAGGATTCAGCTAATCCCGTATGCAGTTCCCTTTGTCCATCAGTATGTTACTTGCCCGAGATTCGATCGTCGGTATCTCCATACCTAGTTCAATATAGTTACCGACAAGTCTCTTTACTCGTTCCATAATACAATATCCTGTGACTAACTCATTGGTCACATTTCTTGCAAGCTTATTGTGAAGTTGTATTATCGAGTGGGCCCTGAGATACCTCTCCGTCATACGAAGTGACAAATCCCAGTCTTGATCCCTGCCAAGTCAACAGACACCCTCGGAGATACCTGTAGAGCACCTTTATAGTCACCTAGTTACGTTTCGATGTTTGGTACACACAAGGCACTCCTCCGGTGTCAGTGAGTTGCATGATCTCATGGTCATAGGAACATATACTTGACATGTAGAAAAATGATAGTAATAAACTTGATACAATCATATGCTATGTTCATAGTTTGGGTCTTGTTCATCACATCATTCTCCTAATGATGTGATGTCGTTATGAAATGACAACTCATGTCTATGGCTAGGAAACCATAACCATCTTTGATCCACGAGCTAGTCCGATAGAGGCTTACTAGGGACGTGTTGTTGTCTATGTATCCACAGATGTATTTGAGTTTCCGGTCAATACAATTATAGCATGGATAATAAACGGTTATCATGAACAAGGAAATATAATAATAACCACTTTATTATTGCCTCTAGGGCATATTTTCAACAGTCTCCCACTTGCACTAGAGTCAACAATCTAGCATTACATGGTAATGAATCTAACACCCATAGAGTTCTGGTGTTGATCGTGCTTTTCCTGTGGAAGAGGTTTAGTCAACGGATCTGCAACATTCAGGTCCGTATGCACTTTGCAAATTTGATGTAATCGCGGATGGAATTGAAGCGTCGCTTTATGTGTTTGGTCCTCTTGTGAAACCTTGGTTCCTTGGCTAGAGCAATGGCACCAGTGTTGTCACAGAACAGAGTCATCGGGTCCAGTGCATTGGGCACAACTCCAAGATCTGTCATGAACTGCTTCATCCATGCACCTTCTTTGTTGCCTCTGAGGCAACTATGTACTCCGCTTCGCATGTAGAATCAGCTACCACGCTTTGCTTGGAACTGCACCAGGTTAACGCTCCTCCATTTAGAGTATATATGTATCCGGTTTGAGACTTAGAGTCATCTGTATCAGTGTCAAAGCTTGCATCGATGTAACCCTTTATGATGAGCTCTTGATCACCTCCATAAACGAGAAACATTTCCTTAGTCCTTTTCAGGTACTTAAGGATATTCGTCACCGCTGTCCAGTGATCCACTCCTGAATTACTTTGAAACCTTCAGGCCATACTTATGGCAAGGCTGACATCCAGTCTTGTGCCCAGCATCGCATACATGATAGAGCCTATGGTAGAAGCATAGGGGATGACACTCATATTTTCTCTATCCTCTGTAGTCGTTGGGCATTGAGTCTGACTCAACTTCACACCTTGCAAAATAGGCAAGAACCCCTTCTTGGACTGATCCATTTTGAGCTTCTTCAAAATCTTATCAAGGTATGTGCTTTTTGAAAGTCCTATTAAGTGTCTCGATGTATCTCTATAGATCTTGATGCCCAATATGAAAGCAGCTTCTCCTAGGTCCTTTATTGAAAACTCTTGTTCAAATATTCCTTCACGTTTTCCAAAAGATCTATATTGTTTCCAATCAGCAATATGTCATCCACATATAATATTGGAAACGCTATAGAGCTCCCACTCACTTTCTTTTAAATACAAGATTCTCCAAAAACTTGTATAAACCCAAACACTTTGATCACCTCATCAAAGCAAAGATTCCAACTCCAAGATGCTTGCACTAGTCTGTAAACGGATCACTGGAGTCTTCACACTTTGTCAGCATTCTCTGGATCGACAAAACCTTCCGGTTTCATCATATACAACTCTTCCTTAAGGAAACCGTTAAGGAACGCTGTTTTGACATCCATCTGCTAGATTTCATAATCTAAAAATGCAATTATTGCCAACATTATTCTGACGGACTTAAGCATCGCTATGGGTGAGAAAGTCTCATCGTAGTCAACTCCTTGAACTTGTGAAAACCCCTTTTCCACAAGTCGAGCTTTATAGACGGTGACATTACCGTCCGCGTCCATCTTCTTCTTGAAGATCCGTTTATTCTGAATAGCCTTTCCCCCTTCAGGTAATGAAGGAAATATGCCCTAGAGGCAATAATAAAGTTGTTATTTATATTTCCTTATATCATGATAAATGTATATTATTCATGCTAGAATTGTATTAACCAGAAACTTAGTACATGTGTGAATACATAGACAAACAGAGTGTCCCTAGTATGCCTCTACATGACTAGCTCGTTAATCAAAGATGGTTAAGTTTCCTAGCCATGGACTTGTGTTGTCATTTGATGAACGAGATCACATCATTAGAGAATGATGTGATGGACTAGATCCACCCGTTAGCTTAGCACTATGATCGTTTAGTTTATTGCTATTTCTTTCTTCATGACTTATACATGTTCCTATGACTATGAGATTATGCAACTCTTGAATACCGGAGGAACACTTAGTGTGCTATCAAACATCACAACGTAACTGGGTGATTGTAAAGATGCTCTACAATTGTCTCTGATCGTGTTTGTTGAGTTGGCATAGATCGAGATTAAGATTTGTCACTCCGATTGTCGGAGAGGTATCTCTGGGCCCTCTCGATAATGCACATCACTATAAGCCTTGCAGGCAATGTGACTAATGAGTTAGTTGCGGGATGTTGCATTACAGAATGAGTAAAGAGACTTGCCGGTAACGAGATTGAACTAGGTATGATGATACCGACAATCAAATCTCGGGCAAGTAACATACCAGTGACAAAGGGAACAATGTATGTTGTTATGCGATTTGACCGATAAATATCTTCATAGAATATGTAGGAGCCAATATGAGCATCCAGGTTCCTCTATTGGTTATTGATCGGAGATGTGTCTCGGTCATGTCTACACAGTTCTCGAACCCGTAGGGTCCGCACGCTTAATGTTCGATGATGATTTGCATTATGAGTTATGTGATTTGATGTACCGAAGGTTGTTCGGAGTCCCGGATGAGATCACGGATATGACGAGGAGTCTCTATATGGTCGAGACATAAAGATTGATATATTGGAAGGCTATATTCGAACATCGGAAAGGTTCCGAGTGATTCGGTGTTTTTTCGGAGTACTACAGAGTTACGGTAATTCGCTGGGGGAAGTAGTGGGCCTTAATGGGCCATACGGGAAAGTAGTGGGCCTTAATGGGCCCCCTATAGGCGCGTGATAACCCACAAGTATAGGGGATCGCAACAGTTTTCGAGGGTAGACTATTCTACCCAAATTTATTGATTCGACACAAGGGGAGCCAAAGAATATTCTCAAGTATTAACAGTTGAGTTGTCAATTCAACCGCACCTAAAAGACTTAATATCCAAATCAAAGTATTTAGTAGCAAAGTAATATGATAGTAGCGGTAACGGTGCAAAAGTAACAGTATTGGTTTTGTAGTGATTGTAATAGTAGCAACGGAAAAGTAACTAAGCGGAGATCAATATGTGAAAAGCTCGTAGGCATTGGATCAGTGATGGATAATTATGTCGGATGCAATTCCTCATGCAATAGTTATAGCATAGGGTGACACAGAACTGGCTCCAGTTCATCAATGCAATGTAGGCATGTATTCTGAATATAGTCATACGTGCTTATGGAAAAGAACTTGCATGACATCTTTTGTCCTACCCTCCCGTGGCAGCAGGGTCCTAATGGAAACTAAGGGATATTAAGGCCTCCTTTAAATAGAGTACCGGACCAAAGCATTAACACATAGTGAATACATGAACTCCTCAAACTACGGTCATCACCGGGAGTGGTCCCGACTATTGTCACTTTGGGGTTGCCGGATCATAACACATAGTAGGTGACTATAGACTTGCAAGATAGGATCAAGAACTCTCATATATTGATGAAAACATAATAGGTTCAGATCTGAAATCATGGCACTCGGGCCCTAGTGACAAGCATTAAGCATAGCAAAGTCATAGCAACATCAATCTCAGAACATAATGGATACTAGGGATCAAACCCTAACAAAACTAACTAGATTACATGATAAATCTCATCCAACCCATCACCGTTCAGCAAGCCTACGATGGAATTACTCATGCACGGCGGTGAGCATCATGAAATTGGTGATGGAGGAAGGTTGATGATGATGATGGCGACAGATTCCCCTCTCCAGAGCCCCGAATGGACTCCAGATCAGCCCTCCCGAGAGAGACTAGGGCTTGGCGGCGGCTCCGTATCGTAAAACGTGATGAATCCTTCTCTCTGTTTTTTCTCCCTAAACGTGAATATATAGAGTTGGAGTTGAGGTCGGTGGAGCATCAGGGGTCCACGAGGCAGGGGGCGTGCCCAGGGGGTAGGCGCACCCCCACCCTCGTGGACAGGGTGTGGGCCCCCTGGTCTTGATTCTTTCGCCAGTATTTTTTATATATTCCAAAAATATTCTCCGTGAAGTTTCAGGTCATTCCGAGAACTTTTATTTCTGCACAAAAATAACACCATGGCAATTCTACTGAAAACAACGTTAGTCCGGGTTAGTTCCATTCAAATCATGCAAGTTAGAGTCCAAAGCAAGGTCAAAAGTGTTTGGAAAAGTAGACACGATGGAGATGTATCAACTCCCCCAAGCTTAAACCTTTGCTTGTCCTCAAGCAATTCAGTTGACAAACTGAAAGTGATAAAGAAAAACTTTTACAAACTCTGTCTGATCTTGTTGTTGTAAATATGTAAAGCCAGCATTCAAGATTTCAGCAAATATTACGAACTAAGCATATTCACAATAACATTTAGGTCTCATGTTTAATCATATCAATGGCATAATCAACTAGCGAGCAATAATAATAAATCTTGGATGACAACACTTTGTCAAAACAATCATAATATGATATAACAAGATGGTATCTCGCTAGCCCTTCTGAGACCGCAAAACATAAATGCAGAGCACCTTTCAAGTTCAAGGACTGACTAAACATTGTAATTCATGGTAAAAGAGATCCAGTCACAGTCATACTCAATGTAAACTAATAGTAATACATGCAAATGACAGCGGTGCTCCCCAACTAGTGCTTTTTAATAAGAGGATGATGACTCAACATAAAAGTAAATAGATATGCCCTTCGCAGAGGGAAGCATGGATTTGTAGAGGTGCCAGAGCTCGATTTTGAAATAGAGATTAATGATATTTTGAGTGGTATACTTTCATTGTCAACATAACAACCGAGAGATCTCGATATCTTCCATGCTACACATATTATAGGCGGTTCCCAAACAGAATGGTAAAGTTTATACTCCCCTACCACCAACAAACATCAATCCATGGCTTGTCCGAAACAACGGGTGCCTCCAACTAACAACAATCCTGGGGGAGTTTTGTTTGCAATTATTTTGATTTGGTTAGAGCATGGGACTGGGCATCCCGGTTACCATCCATTTTCTCGTGAGTGAGGAGCGGAGTCCACTCCTCTTGAGAATAACTCTCCTAGCATGGAAGATACAAACAACCCTAGTTGGTACATGAGCTATTCGAGCATACAAAACATAATTTCATTTGAAGGTTTAGTGTTTGGCAGATACAAATTTACTTGGGACGGCAGGTAGATACCACATATAGAAAGGTATGGTGGGCTCATATGGAATAACTTTTAGGGTTTATGGAAGTGGATGCACAAGCAGTATTCCCGCTTAGTACAAGTGAAGTCTAGAAAGAGACTGGGAAGCGACCAGCTAGAGAGCGACAACAGTCATGAACATGCATTAAAATTAATCAACACTGAATGCAAGCATGAGTAGGGTATAATTCACCATGAACATAAATATCGTGGAGGCTATGTTGATTTTGTTTCAACTACATGCGCGAACTTGTGCCAAGTCAAGCCACTCGAATTGTTCAGAGGAGGATACCACCCTATCATACCACATCACAACCATTTTAATAGCATGTTGGCACACAAGGTAAACCATTATAAACTCCTAGCTAATTAAGCATGGCATGAGCAACTATAATCTCTAATTGTCATTGCAAACATGTTTCATTCATAATAGGCTGAAGCAGGAACAATGAACTAATCATATTTACAAAAACAAGATAGGTCGAGTTCATACTAGCTTTTCTCATCTCAATCAGTTCATCATAAATCGTCATTATTGCCTTTCACTTGCACGACCGAACGGTGTGGATAATAATAATAATAGTGCACGTGCATTGGACTAAGCTGGAATCTGCAAGCATTTAATACACAGGAGAAGACAAGGTAATACGGGCTCTTTGTTAGATCAACAATAATGCATATGAGAGCCACTCAACATTTTCATCATGGTCTTCTCCTCTCGACCTCCAAAGAAAAGAAACAAAACTATTTACAAGGGAAAGCTCCCAACAAGCAAAAGAAGAACGAGAAATCTTTTTTGGTTTTCTTTTAATTACTACTACTACAGGCATGGGAAGTAAACTAGCTAAAAGCTATAACTATTTTTTTTGGTTTTTATTAAGGTTTTTCAAACACACAAGAAGAAGGCTTAAAAAGAAATTAAACTAGCACGGATAATACAATGAAAAAGTATGAGCACCGACAACTGGCATGAGTGTGTGAACATGAATGTAATGTCGGTGAGAGATACGTACTCCCCCAAGCTTAGGCTTTTGGCCTAAGTTGGTCTATGGCCACGGCTGGCCTGGCAGATGTCCGAGGTTGTAGCTGGGGTCGTACTGTAATGCAACGGCTATTACCTCACGGGCTGCAGCAGGGAGGCGAGCTACCTCCGTCCTCCTCTCGTACTCGTTCGCCTCCTCCCTGATTATAACATATCTCCCTTTTGTGTGGAAGTCAAAGAAAGCAGGAGTAGGGAGAGCAACATGGACGGTGCGCTGTCTGTCAAAGATTAGTCGGTACTGGAGGAACTATTCATTCCTCTCAACAAACTGATGACGAACCATAGCATTATAATCTAGATAAGCAGGAGGCAATTCCATATCATTCTTATGTATGGGTATCTCAAGAAAATTAGCTACACGAGTTGCATAAATTCCACCAAACAAGTCTCCACTTAAACTATTAAGATGCAACCTACGTGCAACAATAGCCCCCAAGTTATATTGTTTATCACTCAATACCCCACTCTTGAGGACACCGGGATCTGGAACGCACATGTGACAAGCCTCATCTTTACCATTAATGCATCTACCCACGAAGAGAGCAAAATAATGTATGGAAGGAAAATGAATGCTCCCTATGGTAGCTTGTGTGATTTCCCTAGATTCCCCCACAGTAATACTAGCAAGAAAGTCTTTATATTCAGATTTGCGAGGTTCACTAACATTGCCCCAGTGCGGGAGTTTACAAGCAGTATTAAAATCTTCTAGGTCCATGGTATATGATTCATCATAAAGATCATAAAACAGTGTGAGAATTGCGCGATGATGCAAATTTAAACCTTCTCACAAACAAATCAGTTAGGTAGCGGTATTGCGGGCACTTATCTGACACGAAGCCGTCAAGATCAGCGTTACGCACATACGCGTCAAATTCTTCCTTGATGCCTGCACGGATCATAAACTCCTCTAACGTCCATTCACAAGGCCACACTTGAGCTTCTCTTGGTAGTTCATAGTCTGGCTCACGTATCGCGAGCCTAGGTGCCTTCTTCCTTGAGGACCCGCCTTGGTACATTTTCCTAAACATATTTCTTCCTCTAAAAAATTTCTGAAATTTTTAGTAACTCAAAATAAAAGTGAACCAAACTCAACAAGATTGATAGCAACTACTACTACAAGTGCCTAGAGGCCATATCATGCAATAAAACTACTTTTGACCACATAAATTTGACATGCAAGCTCAAGAACAGGGTCACCTAAGCAGCGAAAATTTGCAATAAATAAAGCACTAGAACAAAAACTAATTGGACCATTGGAGGAATCACATACCAAAGAACAATTCAGCAAGATGAGCTAGAACTTGGGTTTGAGCTGGTGGAGGATTTTTTCTGGATGAAGACGAAGTGTGTGGGTGCAAGAATAAGTGGAGGGGCCCACGTGGGGTCCACGAGGCAGGGCGGCGCGCCCCAGGGGGGTGGGCGCGCCCTCCACCCTCGTGGGCACATGGTGGATCCCCTGGTGTGTTCTCAGTGCCAATAATTCTTAAATATTCTAGAAAAAATCATATTAAATTTTTAGGAGATTTGGAGAACTTTTATTTTCGGGGTATTTTTTCATTGCAAGGGTAATTCAGAAAACACACATAAAATACTATTTTTGTTTTATTTAATCTAAATAATGGAAAGTAAACAGAGGGTACAGAGAGTTGTGCTTTCTAACTTCATCCATCTCATGCTCATCAAAAGGAATCCACTAACAAGGTTGATCAAGTCTTGTTAACAAACTCTTTTCGAATAACATGAAACCGGAGAATTTTCGAATAACACTAGGTTACCTCAACAGGGATATGCATGTCCCCAACAATAAGAATATCATATTTTTCTTGACAGTAGGAAGAGGAAATTCAAAACCTCCAATAGTAATCGTTGAAGTTTTTCCAATAGAATTAATACTGTGGACTTGAGGTTGTTTCCTCGGAAAGTGTACCGTATGCTCATTACCATTAACATGAAAAATGACATTGTCTTTGTTGCAATCAATAACAGCCCTGCAGTATTCAAAAAGGGTCTACCAAGAATAATAGACATGCTATCGTCCTCGGGAATATCAAGAACAACAAAGTTCGTTAAAATAGTAACGTTTGCAACCACAACAGGCACATCCTCACAAATACCGGCAGGTATAGTAGTTGATTTATCAACCATTTGCAAAGATATTTTAGTAGGTGTCAACTTATTCAGATCAAGTCTACGATATAAAGAGAGAGACATAACACTAACACCGGCTCCAAGATCACATAAAGCAGTTTTAACATAGTTTCTTTTAATGGAGCATGGTATAGTTGGTACTCCTGGATCTCCAAGTTTCTTTGGTATTCCACCCTTAAAAATATAATTAGCAAGCATGGTGGAAATTTCAGCTTGCGGTATCTTTCTTTTATTTGTGACTATATCTTTCATGTACTTAGCATACAGATTCATTTTAAGCATATCAGTCAAACGCATACGCAAAAAGAGAGGTCTAATCATTTCAGCAAAGCGCTCAAAATCTTCATCATCCTTTTTCTTGGATGGTTTAGGAGGAAAAGGCATGGGTTTCTGAACCCATGGTTCTCTTTCTTTACCGTGCTTCCTAGCAACAAAGTCTCTCTTATCATAACGTTGATTCTTTGATTGTGGGTTATCAAGATCAACAACAGGTTCAATCTCTACATCATTGTTATTGCTAGGTAGAGCATCAATATGAACATCATTATTAACATTATAACTAGGTTCATGTTCATTACCAGATTGTGTTCCAGCATCGGAAATAGAAATAGCACTGGGATTCTCAGGTATGTCAACAACAGGTTCACTAGAATCATGCAAAGTCCTATCATTTTCCTTTTTCTTCCTCTTAGAAGAACTAGGGGCATCAACAATAGTTCTCTGAGAATCTTGCTCCATTCTCTAAGGCTGGCCCTCAGGATATAAAGGTCCTGAGTCATTTTACCCCTCTAGTCATAACTCTAACAACATTATAATTTTTCTTATTGTTTAATTCATTGAGCAAATCATTCTGAGCTTTAAGTACTTGTTCTACTTGAGTGGTAACCATAGAAGCGTGTTTACTAATAAGTTTAAGTTCTCCTTTAACTCTGGACATATAATCACTCAAGTGTTCAATCATATAAGCATTATGTTTCAATTGTCTACCAACATAAGCATTGAAGTTTTCTTGTTTAACCATAAAGTCATCAAACTCATCCAAGCATTGGCTAGCAACTTTAGTAGATGGGATTTCACATTTATCAAATCTATAGAGAGAATTTACCTTTACTACCTGTGTCGTGTTATCAAGACCATGTATTTCTTCAATAGGTGGTAAATTCTTAACATCTTCAGCTTTAATACCCTTTTGTTTCATAGATTTCTTTGCCTCCTGCATATCTTCAGGACTAAGAAATAGAATACTCCTTTTCTTCGGAGTTGGCTTAGGATTTGGTTCAGGAAGTGTCCAATCATTTTCATCACTCAACATATTATTCAATAGCAATTCAGCTTGATCAACAGTTCTTTACCTGAAAACACAACCAACACAACTATCCGGGTGGTCTCTGGAAGCATCGGTTAGTCCATTATAAAAGATATCAAGTATTTCATTTTTCTTGAGAGGATGATCAGGCAAAGCATTAAGTAATCAGAGAAGCCTCCCCCAAGCTTGTGAGAGACTCTCTTCTTCAATTTGCACAAAATTATATATTTCCCTTAAGGCAGCTTGTTTCTTATGAGCGGGGAAATATTTAGCATAGAAGTAATAAATCATATCCTGGGGACTACTCACACAACCAGGATCAAGAGAATTAAACCATATTTTAGCATCACCCTTCAATGAGAATGGAAATAACTTAAGGATAATGTAATAGCGAGTTTTCTCATCATTAGTGAACAGGGTGGCTATATCATTTAATATAGTAAGATGTGCCACAACAGTTTCAGATTCATAACCATAAAAATGATCGGATTCAACCAAAGTAATTAACTCAGGGTCGACAGAGAAATCATAATCCTTATCGGAAATACAGATAGGTGAAGTAGCAAAAGCAGGGTCATTCTTCATTCTAGAATTCAAAGATTTTTCTTTCAGCTTAGCTAACAGTTTCTTAAGATCATATCTATCATTGCAAGCTAAAAAGTCTCTAGCAGTTTCTGCATCCATAACATAACCCTCAGGAACAACAGGCAATTCATATCTAGGGGGAGAATCTTCATCATCACTTTCATCAATATTATCAGTTTCAATAATTTCATTCTCTCTAACCCTAGCAAGTTTTTCATCAAGAAATTCACCTAATGGCACAATATTATCAAGCATAGAAGTAGTTTCATCATAAGTATCATGCAAAGCAGAAGTGGCATCATCAATAACATGCGACATATCAGAATAAATACCAGGAGTAGGTGCCACAAGTTTACTCAAAACAGAAGGTGAATCAAGTGCAGAGCTAGATGGCAGTTCCTTACCTCCCCTCGTAGTTGAGGGAAAAATCTTGGTTCTTTCATCTTTCAAGTTCTTCATAGTGATCAACAGATATAAATCCCAAGTGACTCAAAGAATAGAGCTATGCTCCCCGGCAACGGTGCCAGAAAATAGTCTTGATAACCCACAAGTATAGGGGATCGCACCAGTTTTCGAGGGTAGAGTATTCAACCCAAATTTATTGATTCAACACAAGGGGAGCCAAAGAATATTCTCAAGTATTAACAGTTGAGTTGTCAATTCAACCGCACCTGAAAGACTTAATATCTGCAACAAAGTATTTAGTAGCAAAGTAATATGATAGTAGCGGTAACGGTGGCAAAAGTAACCGTATTGGTTTTGTAGTGATTGTAACAGTAGCAACGGAAAAATAACTAAGCGGAGATCAATATGTGAAAAAGCTCATAGGCATTGGATCAGTGATGGATAATTATGTCGGATGCGATTCCTCATACAACAGTTATAACATAGGGTGACACAGAACTAGCTCCAATTCATCAATGTAATGTAGGCATGTATTCTAAATATAGTCATACGTGCTTATGGAAAAGAACTTGCATGGCATCTTTTGTCCTACCCTCCTGTGGCAGTGGGCTCCTATTGGAAACTAAGGGATATTAAGGCCTCCTTTTAATAGAGTACGAGACCAAAGCATTAACACTTAGTGAATACATGAACTCCTCAAACTACGGTCATCACCGGTAAGTATCCCGATAATTGTCACTTCGGGGTTAACGGATCATAACACATAATAGGTGACTATAGACTTGCAAGATAGGATCAGGAACTCACATATATTCATGAAAACATAATAGGTTCAGATCTGAAATCATGGCACTCGGGCCCTAGTGACACTACAAAAAAGACACATCCGTGACATTTTGGGCCGAACGAACTTTTTTTTCTGTCATACATATGACACTTCTATGACGATAATTTTGACAAAACCCGGTATCATCATAGATGTGGTGGGCTCCTACTTCTATGACAAAAATTCATGATAGAAAATGGGCTTGTCATCCTGGGCGGGCCGGAGACGCAGCTGCATGACATTCTTTGGGCCGTCCATGACGGAAAAAACTGTGGTAGAAGCGAGGGCGAGGAAAATTTCGGGGAGTTCCCGGTTACGGTGGGAGGTCGAGGGCCGAGCGATGCGCGCTTCTCTCGTACACGTACGCGCGTGTGTGCGAGGCGTTGGCTCTAACTGAACCCGAGCGAGGCGTTGGGCTCTAACTGAACCCGAGCGATTGCACTGCAGGCTACGCGTTACTGAACCCAAGCGATCGATCGATGGCTATTAACTGAACCCGATCGAGCGATTCCTTCGCTACTGCTGCTAACTGAAGCCAATCGATGCTGCCTCTGGATGAACAATGAGCGTTGCGGGGGGGGGGGGGGGGGGGGGGGGGGGGGGTTGGATGAACAGTTCCCGGTGGGGGTGGATGAATAGGACCCCGTGGTGTTGCCTCTGGATGAACAGGACCCCGATCGATCGAGCCGGTTGGGGCTGGCTGAACAGGACCTCGCGGAGGGCTGGATGAACAGGACCACCCCGTGGAGGGCAGGATGAACAGTAGATGGTGGAGGGCAGGATGAACAGTAGCCTGTGGAGGGGTGGTTGAACATGAGCCTATGGAGAGGGCTGGTTGAACAGTAGCCGGTGGAGTAGCACGCGGTGGAGGCTGGATGAACAGGAGCCCGTGGATGAACAGTCGCAGGTGGAGGCTGGAGGAGGTCGACGGTGGATGAATAGTAGCTCATGGAGGCTGGAGGGGGTCGATGATGGAGATGAACAGTATCTCGTGGAGTCCCGTTTTGCGGTACACCACACCCCTCCCGATGAACAGGACCCCCGTTTCGACCGTAGCGCTCCAACACAAGTCCGTTTCGTCCGTTTTGCGGTACGCCACACCCCTCCAGATCAACAGGACCCCCGTTTTGACCGCAAGAGGTCCGTTTCCACCGTTTTGCGGTACGCCAGACCCCTCCCGATGAATAGGATCCCGTTTCGAACGTGGCCGGTCAAACACAAGGCCGTTTCCTTCGTTCTGCGGTACGCTAGGCCTCGTTTCCATCGCCTGTTCCGTCCAAGCCCTCCCGATGAACTTGACGCATTCCGTTGCCTCCCCATGAACTTGACGCATTCCGTTGCCTCCCCATGAACACGACGCATTCCGTTGCCTCCCCATGAACACGACGACGACGTTGTTTCTCCATTCCGACCCAACCATGTACACGAGCCCTGGCCGTACGTATGCGCGAGTAGGCGTTCGAGACCCCGCCTGTATGTACACATACGTGGCCGTATTTACTTTCTTGCACCCTGGCCGTTGTACGTACGTGTACATGCTACGTGCGCGCCTCTACTACGACACGTGCGCGCCTCTACATCGACCAGTATATGTGTACGTACACGTTCGCACCCGGAATGACAACGCTACGTATGCTTTGACCAGGTGGGTCCCGACTGTCAGACACATCCTTGCATGCGAAGATGTAGCTGGTGGGTCCCAGCAGTCAGGGGCAAATGTTTTTTTCACGAAATACAGTGGCCCGTCCGGTGGGTCCTCGCTGTCAGGTGGAGGAATAATTATTTTGCGCACAATAAGGAGGCACTTCCTTGCTGCGTCCGTGGACCCAGCTGTCAGCGTCTCCACACACAGTACTCTTCTGATGGAAGTCGGTCGTTGACCACATTGACCACGCCGCGCCGAGAGCACCACGGCGGTGGACGACGGTGAGGCCTAGGAAGGGGACGACGCGGAGCCGGGGAAGACACGATAGTGGAAGCCCACGCGGAGAGGAGTACGAGGGTTCACTGGTTCGGCTGCGGTGTGAGGCTGTCGTTGCCGCAGGGCCTGGCCAGCGGTGGGAATAGTAGGGGGAGGTGAGGCCTCCGCGGCAGCACAACCGGCCATAGGAGGCAGGAGCACGCGGCACGACCGGCGCTGCTTTGGGCGGCTGGAGCAAGAAGACCAGAGGTTGAAGAAGCACTACGGCCGTTGGATGGACATCGTACGGTCACTGGAGCTAGAATTGTTCATATTGACTAAGTTGACAAAGCCCTTCGTCCCCGTCAACTTAGTCGGCCCACAAGTCAGCCTCCCACCAAGGTGGGTCCCAGCTAGCCGGGGGAGTATTCATTTTTTGTGCATAATAAGGAGGCACTTCCGATGGGCCCGAGCTGACAGCGGGGGGAACATTTTTTTCGCGAAATACGGTGGCCCGTCCGGTGGGTCCCAGCAGTCAGGGGGAAATGATTTTTTTTGCAAAATACTGGTGGCCCGTTCGGTGGGTCCCCGCTGTCAGGTGGAGGAATAATTATTTTCCGCGTAATAAGGAGGCACTTCCTTGCGGCTGCCGTGGACCCAGCTGTCAGCCTCTCCACGTACAGTACTCTTCCGATGGAAGTCAGTCGTTGACCACATTGACCATGCCGTGCCGAGAGCACCACGGCGGTGGACGACGGCGAGGCATAGGAAGGGGACAACGCGGAGCCGGGGAAGACGCGGAAGTGGATGCCCACGCGGAGAGGAGTACGAGCGTTCACCGGTTCGGCTGCGGTGTGAGGCTGCCGTCGCTGCAAAATAACATGGGGTCTGGGTGAGTAGAGGGATGCCCTGGCTAGCGGTGGGAGTAGTAGGGGCGCTGAGGCCTGCGCGGCAGCACAGCCGGCCACGGGAGGCGGGAGTAGGCGGTCCCGCTGGCACTACTTTGGCGGCTGGAGCAAGAAAATTAGAGATTGAAGAAACACGACGGCCGTTGGATTGACATCCAACAGTTACGTCTGCTAGAATCGTTTGTTGACATATATAATAACTAAAAAAATCTTGCATACGCGTCAACTAAATAGGCCCACAAGTCAGACCACTCCCTCTTTTTTTAATAATTTATATATAGCTCATGGCAACTTCTTATGCAATTTATTGCAGTCATTTTTTTTTGGTTGGCCAGGGCCAATTTCGCATATTTCTGTGGGTTCCAAACTATTTTTAATACCGAAATGTCCAGCCAGATTTAAAGTACTTTGAAGATATATTTAAATTAGGTTAATGCCCAGTGAAATAGGAATCTGAAAATGTAATAAAATTCAGATATTATAAAGTAATTGCCAATTTGTCATATGTTTTATATTTACAACCCATTTCATATTACTTTCAAGATTTGCAGGCGTCTTGAAAGAGTTGCAGCCCATCAAGGTGTAGAAAAATAAGTAGGCCTGGATTAGGTATTCTTCAGAAAAAATAAACTGGGCTCATTTTCACAAAGAGAAAATAGCTGGGCTGGTCACATGGTGAACATAAAATATAAGCCTGGGTTAGACGGGTCACAACCCAGTTCAAACCCTGCTCCGTCTCAACAATATCAAAGAAAAAAATACTGCTCGAGTAGCTACATCCCAGGTGTCAGCCGATCTTGTGATGTTTTCTTGTCTATTGACTATATACGCTCACAATGTCGTGGGTCCCAGATGTCAGGAAAACACTAGGAGGAAGCATTTTATTTTTCCATACACTGACGTGGTGGGCCCCTACTGTCATCCTCTCCACGTACTTCTGCCGATTCCTTTTGTTTGTTGACCATGTTGACAACGCGAGAGGGTGGCGCCGTGGCGAGCGCACCAAAGCGCACGGAGTACGTCGGCGTTAACGATTTAGGAGACGGTGGGGCGGCGATGCGTGCGCTGAGGCGCAGCCAGCCGTGGGAGGCGGAAGCAGGCGGCCTCGCCGACGCTGGTTTGGTTTTGGCGGCTGGAGGAAGACAGGACTGAAGAAACACGACAGACTGTAAAAGCAGCAGGAGTACTTAACAACCTTAACTGAAACCAGCAGGGGCACTTAACAACCAAAGCTAAAAGAAGTATGAGTACTTAAGCAGGTTCAACTATACAAAGCACGCCTCGAACAGTGCTACTTTGCCTATAGTTAACCAAGGGTGAGGCCGCCAAGCCCCAGGACAAGGCCCAGGCGCCACCCCACGCATCCACAACCTTCTGAAAGTGGCTTCATCTCGCAACATGGTCAATAAACATGATATTCGCTTTAGATCCATGGAAAAGCATGAACATAATCTTCTATCCTATTCTCCAAGATGGACGGGCCTTCATTATTTGAGACCACCCATGAATAAGTATCTTTTCACCTCCAAGGGGAATTGAGTAGGTCGACATAAACATCATGTTGTGACCAAGCGCAAGTCTGACCCGACCATGGTCAGGCATCTGTATAGGAACAATAGAACTCGGCTTCCTGTTTCAAGAAGATCACAGCTGTAAAACTTTGTATAAGCAATAGTTTATGAACAACATATATAACAGAAAACAGCTTGTACCTTAAGTTTCTCGACACAGTTGGACCTATTCAACGAGTGCAGCAGTGGCACACATATCCCACGTGGCCTTCCACCATTGAAATGCCCCACAAGGACCTCAAGACGATCAATAAAGTGTAGGAACTTGTGGATGTCGATCCAGTCAACTTCAGTGCCATTAGTAACAGCCGAGTTATTACAGAGTAACAAACGAGCAGACTGCTTAACTCTGAAAAAACCTACACGTGCCACCAATTATAAGAAAATATTAGTTAGAAGTAGCATCTTCGTGAGAGATTTGTTGCTACTTCTAAAGTTAATTGTGATTAGTTAGACATAATAGGTGGATTAAGAAATAATCGAGGCAACAAACAAGAACCAGATACAAAACTAACATGGATGAACAATTGGAACGACATCGGGGTGGAAGATCGCAGTGAAGATGAGACCAGGTTCTGCTATTTCCATCAACATTCGTGCGCCAACTTTCTGTTCGTAACACTTGAGAAAGTTTATCCAAGTTCGGCCATATAAAACCAGCGATCTTCTTGGTTCATGAACCCAACTCGGAACTTATATCCATGGCTTGTCTTCACTGTGACCATTAAACTAGTGTATTCAGTTATGGCAAGGCCGAGCATCTTGAGTACATGTGTTCTGGCAGAGCAAATAATACACTGCAGGAAAAATAATATGAGAACACAGCATGTTCAAAAAACCCCCACCCTCCCGGATAGAAAATAGGATTCTAGGAACATACTATGCGCGTTTCAAAATGCTGTGTTAGGATGAGAAGGAACAAGTGTGGCGCCTCGCCGAGGGCGCAGAAACCTGTAGGGTACTCGCACTTTGGGCACTGCAAATGAAACACACTAGATTCAGTAGGAAGAAAAATGCATCAACGGCGGCGGCTGCCATCCTAGGATTACCTGTGACCAAGGGACTTGGGTTTATCGGGGATGGATGAAGAATTTGTACCTGGTTCTCCATGAGAAAACCCTATGCAATCGCCGAGAGGGGGTTTTCTCTGAACAAGCAGACGAGGGAGAAGGGGATTCAGGCCCAATGAAATATTGCCGCTTCATCCGTCCAGCTTACTGCTAAAGCTGGAAAGGGGGGTTGTGATTTGACAGCTCATTGGGCATTACTGCGGCGCTACGACCAGGGTGTGTCTACCGTGAAGTTGTGCACTCTAATTTGTGCATATGGCACGTAGACCCCATTGCCGGTTGCCCCACATATCAGCGAAAGGAAGTAGAAAGACAGGAGTAACTAGTTACACATAAATATATTTTTTGACAAAGAGATACTCCCTCTGTAAAGAAATATACAAATCTTTTATATCACAGGCTCACCTTGCCAAGAAATATACTCCCTCTGCAACGCACGGGCATTATGGGGGTTCAGCTTTTTTTTATGGGGGTTCACGTGAGAATATAATACTCAGATAGGCTCACGGTTCTGGACTTTGGGCCGCATGCCGACCCTGCATGTTTGGGGGGCCATGTGTTCTACCTCAGCGCTTTTCATATTGCAAGCGATCGGTACGACGCTGGTTTTAGATGCTGTTGCAAGGCGTATACACAAAATTGAATAAAGCACGGTAGCTGTTGGAATGAAATCGAACGACAGTTCCTAACCAGCAATCAGAGTTGCAATTCTACCAACGATATACCATGTGATAAATAATACTGTCGTACTACTTATACACATAGGACACTTGTTTCACCATGCCAGATTATTACATCAAAATCTCTCGGAGGATAGATCACTTCGGCAGTTGCGTGGTGCTACTGAAGAATTTCAAAGTTGATTCGGACCAGCTCTCCTTGCCGAGAAAGTTCGATTTTGACATCATCCCCTACCGCAAGATATGATTTAGATTTGAACCTTGACCATCCTTTAGCATCAATCATCATGCGACCATCCTTTGTACTTACGGTATATTGAGCAGGTTCATTCACACCAAGGCTATGCATGGTAAGAGAAACTTGGCCGCGGTCGCCCGAATTGTTGAACGACTCCCTCGTTGCTCTAGAAATTCTCTGTTTGCAAACAAGAAGACATACCCAAACAGTTAGATCAACATAGTGAATCATGTGAAACAACATGCAAAGAAAAAAGAACGAAGCACTTGGGTGGCCAATGCTTACCAAGAAGGTGGACATGTCGGTTTTTGTAAGGACTTTGGTATATGAAGTGCGAACTGCAGCCCAGTCTGTTGCCGGTGCAACTACACGGGCCGGAGCAAATGCAAGTGCAAGTGTTGGTGCAGGTGCCGAAGCCGCTGCTGCTGCCGGAGATGGTGCTCCTTGTAGAACTGGTGCCGGTGTCGGAGCAGGTGCCCGGGTCGATGCCCGATCCTCCGGTAGATCAGACTGATCCGCTGACGCGGTCGGTGCCCAATCCTCGGCTGGATCAGACTGAGCTATTGCCGCTGTCAGTGCTAGAGCAACTGCCGGTGCTCGATCTGTGCGAGACAGCGGCAATTGTGTCTGGTCTGCTATGATCAGCTTTCTAACTTGACTAGGATCCGTGACCGTGATCCATTCTTTTTCTTCCTTTCTTTTAAACGCGAGAAGGACTAATTGTGGCATTTTTGTTAAACTAAACTGCAGTTCATCATAGGGATTCAGCTTGTACTCAGACAACAGACTGATCCAATTTTTTCCAGTAATATAAATGATGGACGGTGCCTTCGTTACTGACACGACATAAGAAGTGCAACCTGCAAAAATAGCCATCGTAGAGCAAACCAAACGGTTTATTCTGTGATGAATGTCACATGGCAAAACCTGCATAGTAAAATTGCAGGAAAAGAAACAAAACATGACATTAAATCAATAAGATTTAGACAGTAAATCAATAAGATTTACTTGATGTGACACGAGTGGATCCTTACTAGGAAATCACTATGTTGAAGTACTAAACAGAAGATTGATCGTCCAACTACGCATGGCATGCAGGGGCCTCGCCTACTCCCACAAGCAGGACAGTCCAAAGGTCGTGACAAATCATATGGACTGAACATCCATGGGGCTAGAAATCCTGGTGGGTGCGATAAACCCTGCAATGCATACAGATATTGGAGTGTAACCATAATTGATAGACCGTCCTCACAAAAAATATGATATGGATACTTCAAAATATACAGACTGAATTGAGTGGACAGACATTAACATAGATCATTCTCAGGACTAACCATACACCAAAAGCGGCAGTACTGATAAACAATACAGGGTTCACAAACACAAATCAAGTAATGAACAATAGTACTTACTACAAACAAGCAAAGTTGCACTAACTAAACTCTGCAGACTATTTTTTGCCACCGACCTACGGGATGAACCCCGCATAACTGACTAGGCCATGGACTTCGTGTGAGATGTCTACATGCACCATCACCATCTTGTCAACCTTGGAGAACCTAACAGAGTGGTCTTTCCACTCATAAACATGATGATGAAGACAGGCCACATCAGATTTGTTGGGAAGCTTTACAAGAACCACACCCTTCGTAATCGAAGGCACAACCAGGAAATTGTTGTGGTCAAGTACAACCTCGAGAACACGCCTGACAACAATGCTACATGAAAACACTAGTTCAGGACACGTGGCGACAAGGACACAACAGTTGGATAGTTCAGCAGTAGAACTCGTCATCAGGTCTTGCAGTTCACACGACATGACTTTGAGAACTTCATCTCCACCGCGGACCTGGTTCTAATTCAAACAGAAACAATATTTTATTACTACCTCCATTCAGAAATATAAGATGATTTTCGATATTATACTCCATATATGACTACATATACGCACAGAAATGAGTGAACAAAGACACTAGAACATGTCTTCAAAGGCATGAGAGCAGAGGGATTACATGCAATATCCATAACACAAGTTACTGAGGCAAATATACCCTCTTAAAAGAAAGCATTGATGTTCATAAAGTACTCCCTCCATCCCAAAATTCTTGTCTTAGATTTGTCTAGATACGGATGTATCAAGTACTTGATACATCCGTATCTAGACAAATCTAAGACAAGAAATTTGGGACAGAGGGAGTAGTTGAAAGTAATCTATAAGAAATCAGTGTCAACCTCTCGCATGTTTTGGTTAAAAGAGGAATTTAGAACCGTCATTTGGCACCCAAAAATCACATGCAAGATAACCCAGAAAGTTGTACTACTAGTACTAGTACTACGTGTTAGATGAAAAAACACGATCAAGATCGAGAAAAAGATCATCAAGAAGAGATATTACCTGGACTTGCTTAATGAGGGATCCCGGAGAGGGGGGCTTGGACAGGGCGATGACTTTGAGCTTATCTGCGGTAGTCTCGGCGGGGTGCTTGCGCTTCTTCATACCATGAGCCTCGACGATTTTGGCCGGAGCCATAGACATCACTTCGGCCGGTGCTCCAGTGTCCATCAAGAAACTGTCAAATAGAAATAGAAGAAAAGAAACCATAATCACAAACCCAAAAGAAGAAAAGAGAGGGAGTTATAGGATCAGTCTCGGGGTTGCAAGACCGAGCCTTGGCCAGAATCAACACCATTGATGCGCTCACCTTTCCTTCTTTGGGAGAGAAGAACAATGGCAGAAGCAGGTCGGGGTTTTCTTGAAGAAATGAGGAACAAGGTGAGGCAGAAGCGAGGGTTGGGTAGAGAGGAAGCTGAGAGAGAAGAGTGAAATGATGGTTGCTTCATCCGTCCAACTTACTGCTGGAAAGGAGGGGGTTTTGTGATTTGACGGCTCATTGGGCATTACTTCAGGGCTTCGATCGGGGTAGTCTACCGTCACTTTACTACGGAGTAATTTAGTGCATGGCTGGTGGACCCCGATGTTGGCTGCCCCACACGTCGGTGAAAGTGAGTAATTTAGTGCATGGCTGGAGGAGGATCCGCACGGTAGAGCGTGTCCACTATTTTTCAGAAGAAAAAAATGATTACATCAAGCGTTTCCACTCTTACGATGGAGGAGTGCGAAACACGGCAGCCACTTGAACATACACAGTGCTCCTACTACTAGGCATGTGCAGTGGTTCATACGTCAGTACTACACAATCTTGTTGCTAGTGTAGTAAGATATGACGATAACAAATGATGTTGTGCGCATGTCATCTACTCCTATATGTAACATAGTACCGTTTTTTCGAATGTCCGGTCGAGAATGAACGGTGAGATCAATGTTAACAGAACTAGGTCCACAGCGCATGGAGAGTACGGTGCTATAGTACTCCACGAAACATGAACCATATGAAGCACGAATAGTGTTAGGCAGGATGTATGAAGGGTGCACGGGATGGGAGCAAAAGTTCCCTTCTCGACCCACTTTTGGGTGTTTGGGAGAGTGCATGAAGGGTGCATGAGTCCACACTAGTAGGTTGAGAAAAATACACGAAGAGGAAACAACTATATTGAGATGAGAATGCAACCAAACACACCCACACGCTTTGTGCTACAGTGACTGATCTGGACCGTCTGAGTTTGATCCAACGGTCATGTTGCGCCGAGACATGGACATGCCCATGCAGAGGGTGCCCAAACACCACCGAAGTCCCTCTGCTTCTCGAGGCGCACGATGTTGGTGATGCAGGGTGCAACCGCCCGCAGAGCCCGCTCCCGGTCGATGGGAGCCAGCTCGTCAAAGACGGCGTCCAATGGCGCGAATGGATTTCGGTGACGGAGCCCTGAAAGGATTCGCCCGACAACGGCGATGGCAGCCCGCGACCCCTCCTTGTCCAGCTCAGCCCCCACCATCGCGCGGAGACGGCTCAGCTCCTCAGAGATATAGGTGAAGAAGGAGACCAGGTCAGGAAGCCGCAACTCGTTGAAGTCGACCGGGTGGTCGAACGGGTTTAGCCCAACGGCCGGCATCGTCGCGCTGGCACGACGATAGGCATCGCGCAGCCGCTACACGTGTGTGGCAACTTGGTCCACCAAGTGGCTGAGGCGATCCTGGACCTCATCACGATCGGCCCGCTCGCGCTCCAGCCGGCTCCCCTGACGGCCTATCGTATCTCCCGCTTTCTGCAGCAATGCCGCCGACGCCTCAAGCATCTTTGTGGTGGACGCCTGCCGCTTTTGAAGCTCTGTGAACTCCCGCACATAACGGAGGAGCATGGCACTCCTCTCCTCCTTGAGCTCACGGAGCTCCACGTCCTTGGCCCTGATCTCCACATCCTTGGCATGGAGCTCCTGTGTCAGGAGCCTCACCTCGGACTCCGTGATCTGCTGCACCGCCATGGCACCAGGTAGAAGCAATGGGGAGAGGAAGCAAAGGGGGCGAAACGGCTGAAAGGCAATGCAATCTACAGGAAGGCGGAGGGAGTGGGGAATCTTTTGGTTTTCACCACGGTAAAACACCAGTCGACGACTTCTCACATCAGGGAGCAGTGGGTATAGGCGGAGTGATCGTGACTAATTGCTGCCGCGCCTGCTCCCGTCAATCAAAAAATTAAAAATCCTGCCGCGCCTGCTCCCGTCAATCAAAAAATTAAAAATCTTGCCGCGCCTGCTCCCGTCAATCAAAAAATTAAAAATCCTGCCGCACCCAAACACCAGAGCAACGCCACGGTGGATATTTAAATTTACCTGCCGGCAAGTAGATAAAAAAGGGGTGAAAAAACAAATGTGGCGGCGGCCTAGCTAATCGGTCGAACTAGCCCAACTAGCTAGCCACCGTGCTTCACTGATGTACTCAGCAGGAAAGGTGGTCTTTCTTGATTTGATGACTCATTTACTTGCTTCGGCGCTACGACCGAGGAGGGCCCAGAAAACGCGCGGTAGGGCGTCCCACGTCAGGAAGAATATATGCGTGCACCACCCAGGAGGACCCCGAAACCGCGCGGTAGGGTGTGCCACGTCTCGGCACGGAGGAAAAATGTGCGTGTAAAAATATACTGTATCTCTATCTTCTCTAGTACACCAATTTTCAAACTTTGGATAGCCACACGCCGTGACGCAGAATTGTTTTCTAGCCATTGATTTCCTCCGTGGGTTGAATCGCCACCATTTATCAAAGTTGAACCCTACTGATCCAACGGTTATGGTTAGTGGGATTCGCTCCCACGGTTGGGCGCCAAAACAAGGCTGGGAGGATCTTTCTAGAGCTTCAAGTGAGCATGCAGCTAGCCTCATATTGTGAAATGTTCCTGTTAATACTCCAGTACACACCAGAAGCATCTAAACAAATGTGCATGTAGAGGCTAGCGGCCTATATTAGCAATTTGCTCCTCACATGAATACTGTTGAATGCATGTAGGGAAGTATTTTTTTTCTCAAAAGAATTAGAACACGATAGAAAAAAAGTGTACGCATGGCAATATTTTTGTTCGCTGAGTGAAATATTCAAAATATCATTATAAATTTTAGATTTAGACTTTACTTTATTTTTCTTAAGGGGACACTAAGTTACTTAAATTGCTGTGCGGTCCATAACACACAGATGAGATAGAGTTTATGAGAGGCTGAATGCTACGAAAATATAATCTAAACCGACCGGAATAAATGCCTACACAAATTAATCCAAGGTTGGAGTGCCCCTCGCAATGTAAATATTTTCGGCTTTGCGAGGGATGGAGAGGTAGTAGCTTCAACGCGTGGAAGATATGGTGTGAGAAAGCGAGGTCAATCGAGAGACATATAGATAGAGAGACAAAGCGAGTGTGGTCTGACATTCATTGAACAAATATATATGCTCTGGAGAGATATTGTCCGATTGAGCTTTTTGGCAAGGGTGAGGGCTGTAAGATAGAGCTTGAGAGATGATCCAGTCACAGACGTGTAGATATATTTTGTGCGTGGGAGGAAGCAAGGTCAACCGATCACATAGGGTCGTCGTGCGATCGAAAGAGTGAGACGTGTTGGAGAGAGTGACCTAGATAGACGATGTGTGTGAGAGAGTATACAATGTGAATAGGTCGAATTGGGCTCAAACATGGTGATATATCGTTTTTGTCCGAGAAATAGCAAGGTCAATTGAGACATACAGAGAGAGAGAGAGATTGAGTGAGCGTGGCCCACCATGAGGTCGAAAGAGTGGTGGCGGCTTGGATGGACTGCGTGAGAGAGTATAGAGTGTGTCGATCGAGGCCCGAACAGGGAGATATATCATTTGTGTGTGAAAGAAAACGAGGTTAAATGAGACTCAGATAAAGAGAGCGAGATTGAGCGAGTGTGGCCCCCCGTGCGGAAGAAAGAGTGAGACAGTCTCGAGGGAGTGACCTAGATATACAACATGCATGCGTGCACATGCACGAGAGGTTGGGGGGCTAGATAGGCAATGCATGTATTTAGCGCGAGAGGGTGAGAGGGAGAGGGGAGAGAGAGAGAGCTCGACATGGGGTGCAATGGCGGGTGTGTGAGGTAAATACATTTGGTAACAGAGTGGAAAAAGGGGTTGTGTAGTTGAGAGACTTAGAGATCGAAACATGGAGAGAAAGAATGAACGCGTGTTGGAAACCGATAGCTTCCTAAGGTGGTTAGGAGAGGAAGATTGACCGATATAGGAAGTATGTAGCGTTTGTGCGGGGGGGGGGGGGGCTAAAAACAACATTTGAATGTACATAGTACGAGACTTAATATCGATGTTTCAATTCGGAGTACATTGTAAGATTTGAACCGAGGACCAGGCATACGGGTAATTATTTAGAATTCGTGCCATACTAAGTTTCGAAAAGTTGACATTGACTCATTTTGTTGTGCTATTTTGTAGGTCATATGTTTGAATCCGTCCAAAAGTTTTCTCACTACCATGGTGTTCATCATATACATATGAATTTGCATTAAAAAAGTAGCATGGATACAGTGAAATGCGAAATCCACGTTAGAATTGGAGATCGTTACGTGACACACACTCTAATTCAAATAACTAACTACGTGACACACACTCTATTTCAAATAACTAATTATGTGACACACACTCTAATCCACGTTAGCATGGGTACCGTTTCGATTTTTTTCAAATAAATCCTCATTAATTAATTTATAGTACTCCCTCTGTTCACTTTTATAAGACCTTGAAGACATTTCACACAATGTGCAAAACAGTTCATTTTAAGTTGTCTAAAACGACTTACAAAAGTGAATGGATGGAGTATCTCATTTCGAATGACTAATTATTGCAAGGAAAACACGGGCATGGTAATACATATAGATTCGTTTGCAAATGAAAGAAGATCCATTTGCATTCTCAAATGTAGGTGCACCAGGCAAACCAGGGTCGTGTCGGAGTGGACGCTGCTTCGGTGCCTTAAAGGCAATTGCCTTTGGGTCACTGACATGTGGGCCAGCCACCTGTTGGGCCCATATGTCATAGACACAAAGGCAGGTGCCTTAAGGCACCGAAGCATAGTCCTGTCGGGGTGGTCGCATGTGTCGGACGGACGCATAGCACCCAGCCACCCACCCCCCTCCCCCCAAAAAGGACGACGACAATATAAGTTCGCGCTTCCACGTTTCGGATTAAAATATCTGGCGGCCACAATTCCAGCCCTGCAAAATCTCTCTTCTCCACCGTCCCCTTCCACGCCCAGATTGCTCAAATCCCTAATTCGCCGCCAACCCTCGAATCGCCCCTCGTCTCGTCTCTTTCCCCACCATTCCCCACCTTTGTGCTGGACGATGACGACGAAGACGATGGTCGCGCTTCACCACATCACCGGAGCTACCTCATCTACGCCCTCGTCCACCGCATCGGGTGGTCCACCGACAACGTCGGCCGCTGCAACCGACGTGCCTCACAGACACCGAGTTCCACCACATCAGGTGCGCTTCACCGACGCCGTCTCCCAGCTCACCGGGGCTACTTCACCGAGCACATCGTCGCACCTCCGCCCCCCGAGGCCGTTGGGGCTTCACCAACGGTCTCGTCCACCGCATCGTAGTGCTCTGCTGCCACTCAAGATCTGCATCCGTGCACGGCCAGCCAACGCCAGCGCATCACCCTCAACGGCTCTGAAGTGACCCGCACTCTAGCTAGGCGAGCATGCCCAAACGCCAGCCCGAACTAGGTATCCACACATCACTCCCTTGTGCACTGTTCCGACGATGTTTGGATATCCTTTCACTGCTCTCTTAGCTTACACGCCTATGCAACTCTGACCTTAACTCTTATTTCATCTGGAGATATCATCTGAAACAAGCAAACCCATATTTTAGCGAAGCATGACGGCGCTACGGGATCTGGTACACATCCTGCACACCCGTATAACCTTGTAAGTATCTGTCCTCCGGTACAACATCAAGGTCGATTCCTCTTATTTGATCAACCATTCGCCGTGTCAAAAATGTAGAGGGGGATGCAAGGAGCACAAGGCCTGCACATCCAAGCAAGTGGTAACATGGACTTGTACATGGAACATCCCAAGCGCAAGAAGAGCTGCAGTGAGCCTGTACAATGAGCTAGCGTAAGTCCCTGCATTTCATTTAATTCATACTGGCATTCGTGTATGATTTGTGTGCAGTGGCTGATCCACGAATTCAAGTTACAGGGGCGAACATTTAACTTAAAAAATACGAAGGCACTTGCACTCCGGAAATCAACATAACTTGAGAAATGTGAAGCTACATGAACTTTGAAAACCAGCTAATGATCCAAAGTAGTTCAGATTATAAACACTAAATGATGCAAGCACCAAAAAACACAAAATGCAACATGGTGTACAAGGACTACAAACATGGTCCGTACCTGCTTGAATTATTCGTTCTCTGGCTGAAAATATCGAAGTGTAATTGCACGTATAACAAGTGCGCAAACTGCATATCAATATATCTATCCTGCACAAGTATGCCAATAGTTTCAAACAACATATTAGAGAAGTATTTATGCTATGTTGTCATGATACGGGGACTTTTTGGTAGATGGCCTCGATGTTTCCTCAATCTATGAAAATGCACTATAATTTGCTTGTCATCAATGCCTGCAAATCTCTGTCTCTCTCAACATAGTAGATCATCATTAGACACTAAATCCTTCAATGAGCTTGCAAAATGCTTGCATTAGATCCCTCATTAGACACTATATGTTCATCACCAGGAGCATGTAAAATGTTTGCATCAAATCCTTCATTAGCAGTCTGTTCATTAGACACTTCAGGCTCAAGAACAACATGAGCTTGTATGTTTGCACCGAAAACTTGATTAGATACATCAGATTCAGTCAGTTCAGTATTGATTGGGGGAGTTATAAAATAAGTAGAAATTGGTTTCATTTTCTCATAGATTCCCTACATACAAGCAGTTTTACAACACCGTCAGGTTTAACTATTGGCCAGAAATTGAAGAGTTGAATTAGATATAATCAGGGATGTGATGTACCTGCTCGTTGCGCATGCTACTCTTGCAAGCTACGACTGTCTGTTTGCGCAAGCTCGATGCCATGCCCGTGCTGCCGCCGCTGCTTCCCACGCAGGCTACACCCAGGGTTGGATCTTCATCTTCTTGTCCTTTCGTTCGCTTGAAGTCCGGCGACCGCCCTCCAACGAGGGCGCGAGGAAGTGCTGTGTCGGTCTGTCCAGCGGCGGCTAGGTTAGGAGCGAACCAGACTGGAGGCTGGAGCGAATAAATTGGGATTTTTCCTGCTATCGATCGATATGGGAGGCGCTCGTTTGGGCCGCGAGCCTGCTATAGGGCCTGCCTTGCACTTATGTTATTGGCCCATCCAAATTGAAACATTTTTCTTCATTTTTTACATTGCCTGCTCGTGCATTGGGACAAACAAAACTAGCATGGGCCAACCTGGACGACTCAAACTAGGTGCACACTTTCCAGCCACCTAAGGCGGCCGCCCATACCAGCCCCTATGGTGGCGTCGCCCCTTTTTGCGTGTATGATTGGATAGTGAAAAATATTCTAGTGGAGCTTTTGATTTACCCACATAATGGTTGAATTGCTTGTTTCTATGAACTGAGTTCGCCAATAATGTGAAGGATGCCAGTCTTTTCATCCTATTGTAGATTGCTTAGATCTCAATATGCCAAAAGTAATCGCATGAAATATACAGTAAAAGCCAGTGTGATGTGTTTGGCTACAACTAGTGTGACTACATGTCCTCATATAACATATCAAGGACGCACCATCTTACCAGATTAACCATTTGACTTACCCATGCAGTGTGGGAAGAAAGAAGTATTGGGACTGTGTATCCAAGCAATTGATGCCATGGACTCCTTCGTACAACCTTGTAAGCGAAAAAGAAGTTGCAGTGTGCCTGTACAAAGAACTAGTGTATGTTCAGTTACCTGCTTCTCGGAATTTTAGTTAGCCACTTATTGCAAAATTGTTCAATTACGTTGCTTGGCTTAATTTAGTTTGCTACTGATTACATAATGGCACAGCCTGTTAATCATATTGTAGACTGCGCCTATCTATGTGTTTGATACTTACTGTTAAGAATTACCTGTTTGCCTTAACTTAAATATCTACTTGTTTGTTTAACTGCTTTGCTGCTGCAACAGCGGGTTACAATGATGTTAATAACTACTTTTCAGCATCCAATTGAAACTCTTTAATTCCTTGTTTGTTTAATTGGTTTGCTGTTATAACTCCCTGTTGAGATGTTTTGCTAACTTCAACTTTTCTGAATCCAATCGGAACTTTAATGGCAAAATAGGTTGGCCCAAGATCAAAGAGCGAGGTCCCCATGGACGTTGCATCATCCCACAGCAGTGGCACCGGCCCAATCGTGCATTATGAATTGCTAACTGCTGATGCTCTAGAGGCTAAACTAGTGGTAGAAAGAGATTCTGCTTCTGCACTTAGATATGAAGTTGACATGTCGAGGAAGCAAACATCACAATCACAAGCAGTACTCAAGACAACCATTAAATATTTGGTGGATTTCAAAATGAAGCAAGCTGAGACTGACCAGATTGTTAAGGTCCTGAAGGAAAAAAGGAAATTAAATTCCTACTTGGTAAATCATAGGTGAAATGTTCTTTCCATAGTTGAATAACCTTTGTGTTGTCTGTTCATGTAATCAATCAAACCATTTGTTTTAGAGATCATGTAATAATTGTTTTTTTTGTTTTTTTGTTTGTCATTTTATTTGAGCACAAGTCTGTATTAATTGATAAGACTCGGAGACATTTCATTTGGATTGCTGTGCCAGACCTACAAATATGCCAATCGGGTTGAATGTGCATTCAGCAATAGTAGTATAGATGGACCATAAGTGGCACGCATCGGAAAGGGCCAAGATGCTGGCTAAAAAAAGGATGCTGTTGTAGCCAAAAAAAGTACAGCGGCCTGGCTTATGTATGTTAGTTGATATTATTGATCCATATACTCTATAAGTGTTTATATGTCTGTTAGTTCCGTACATTCTTGGTTGATTGACTCGGTATTTGAATCTTGATACATCGCTTGTGTACATATCTAAATGGGAGTACACATTATGCTGCGTGTGACATTTGAGTTGGACATGAAGTGTTCCAAATATTCGAATTCACCTTAAACTGGATTCTAGTTTGTGAATTTGAGTATCGGCATTTGTAAACCATATTCATATATGACAGTGGAATACATCTGTCGTCCTTTTGAAGATATATAAAAACACATAGAATGATTTATAAAGATTCATATAGGAATACAAAATGTATTTGAATTTAGTTGCCAGGGTAAACGTGGATGCTTATTGTCCCAAAATTAGAAAGAAATAGCAAAATGTCCACTCCCACATCGGCTGCCCGAAGCCAAGTGTTTGGGAGATGGAAATTACTGTCTACCCATTACACAGACAATCCATCGGCCCGATTTCCACTGCTCTAAATAGGGGTAGGTTAGTAACTTCAATTAGACGTGACATGACCGCCTCTGAGCCCATTCCGACACGGTGGGCGTCAAACATGGGCGGCAAAACTCATTTGATTCAAGCTTGTTCGAAAGACCTCTATTTCTCCCTCCATTCCCCATTCATACACGGTGGGTGGCAAAACACCCTCTCCTCGTCCGAAATAGATGTAGGCTAATATTTTAAATAGGGGCAGATGTGTAACTTCCATCAGACATGACACAACTGCCCTACCTGTCAGCCCCATTCATACACCATGGGCGCCAACCATGGGCGGCAAAACACCCTCTCCTCGCCTGAAATCGATGTAGGCTAATATTTTAAATAGGGGCAGATGTGTAACTTCCATCAGACGTGACACAACCGCCCTACCTGTCAGCCCCGTTCATACACCGTGGGCGCCAACCGTGGGCGGCAAAACACCCTCTCCTCACCCGAAATAGTTACTGGCAAATATTTGGGAGATGCAAGATTACCGTCCTATCCCCAACCGACGAGACGTCCAAATTTGAAACGGGGGATAAGTTCGTAACTTTCCCATATTTCAGACAGGCGCGTCCCAAAAACATGGTTCCCCGTACCTCTCCCTCCATTTTCCCATTCATACATCGTCCGCGCTAGAACACCCCATTCCCACACCAGCCTTCGTCCGCCACCCCATCCATCACCGCCGTCCTCCACCACATCCATCGCCACCGTCCTCCACCATGCCGGAGCGCCTACCAAGACCGCGTCGTCCACTGCTAGAGATGGACGTTTCTCATCCACGACGACGGACCAATAGCCTTGCATCACGTCCTCTCGCTTCATCGGCGCCGTTGTCCTCTTTGCCGGGGCCGCTCACACGACCTTCTCTTCCACTGCAACGGGACTTATCCCCCGATGCACCCATCTACTGTCGCAGGTCTGCTTCAACGCCACCGACAGCCATCGCACCCTCGATGCCTACTCGGCGCCGCAAGAGAGGTGGTACTTCATATCTCCTCAACTTTTTGATCTCAACCAGAAAATAGATCTTAACTTGGTTACTCTACTTTCTTTTCAGCTCTTAGAATTTAGTTCTTAGTTCGAAGCAAAAAATGGATGCTAAATATCATTTCTCTGGTTTGCAGCTTCAAATCTGCCACGGCACAGCCATAATACGGTTTAATTGATCATGCTTAGGGTTTAATTGATCATGTTGGTTCCGTGGTGGTTTCTTTAATAGAAATCAGAGGGGAAACCCTCTTTTGCTAAAAAATATATGCTTAGAGTTTCTCCCTTTTATGATCACTATACGATCAGAATACATGCTTCGTGTCATAATAACACTACTCCACCCATCAAGCTAAACAAGCTTAGTTGTTCAAATACGAATTTGATATTATTAAAACAGAGTTGTTTAATTGGTCAGCTAAATGTTCCTAAATTAGTTTCGAAAATGCATGTTCGCCTCTCGGGTGTGTATCTCTGTGTGTGGTCTGGTCAGCACGGTTGGGGAGGTGAACTTTGCATATGCAGGGGTTTATAGGGAGACACTCTCCGAGTTGAAACCACAATGCATTCCATAGATAATCTGACTACTTTTTATGTTTTCATGAATCTCAGATTCTGAACAGCATCATAATGATTATGAGCTTGCGCGCATGAAAAGAATAAAGCAGAACAGTGCCATGGTTGTCAAACTTGGCATTAAGGGACTGAAATCAATTCTGGATGCAATGCAATGCAAACACTCTCCACCTACAGATTCATGCTCAGAATATGATCCTAACAGTGATTCTGAGCTAGAGGGAGACCTAAGTCAATGTGGCTCCATAGTGGAGGAGTCAGAGGAAGATGCCCTATCTTATTCACCCATCAAGGTACTTGCTCTAACTTTCCAAGGTTACATTGCTTGCACATATCTTGCAACTGATGCTTTGCATTGCTTCTACTTTGTTGAACTGCCATTAGCTTAGTTTACACATCGTGTATGTGAATACACCTTGCCTATCCATTTTCAGTACATATTCCATCTGTCATCATACCATATTTATCCATTCAAATGCTGTTCTTGTGTATCAGACGTTCAAAAGGAAGAGGGCGATTGCTGATCGTGGAGGAGCACAAGCAAAGTATTTGGAAAAGGTAGTGGCACCTGATAAATCAAATAGCCCATTGGGTGTAGTTTCAATATCACCTGACCCACAAAATACCCCAACTCTAGCAGACTCTAGCCCTACTACACTGGTTATTTCTGATGCCCCAACTCAGCAAACCCCAACTGCAGCAAACAGTATGATTATGCCAGTTGACATAGCACAAGCTGTACGAAGCAAAACCCCCATTCCAGCAAAGAGTACACCAAATACAGTTGCCAAATCCCTTTTCAAACCAGAGAGAGCCCCAATTGCAGCAAATAGGACCCCTGTTCCATTTCTTCCCAGTTTAGAAGACGAAGCTTATATTGTTGTCAGGAACTTTGTGCGCATCTTTCCTTCATGGAAAGATTATACCGCAGACACAGAACAATTTCCAGTCTTCCTCCACAACTTACTGAAAGTGCGTTATATCGACTAGAGGGGGGGTGAATAGGCGATTTTTATGAAAGTCTTCAAAACATGGGAGTTTTGAAGACAAAAGATAGAAATGAACCTATAACCATACAGCGAAAGGTAGACTACCCTAGACAAGCCACAGTCAAGTATTCAATGAAGTGAAAGCACAAAGACTAACATCAGCTAGGCAGTACGGATCAGGATGGAAGATAACATGAAACCAATCTGAACAAACAGTCACACAGTGAAGACAAATGGACAATGCAAATAGGCACTGACTTCACAAGGGCCAACTGTAAATAAAGAGATGGGAAGGATAGAACCAGTGATCTTGGTGAAGACAAAGGTTTGGTAGACCAGTTCCAACTGCGGTGATAGTTGTACGTCTGGTTAGGGCGGATAGGTATTTAAACCTGAGGACACACAGTCCCGGACACCCAGTCCTGAACACGCAGCTCAGGACACTCAGTCCTCACCGTATTCCCCTCGAGCTAAGGTCACACAGACCTCGCCCAATCACTCTGGTAAGTCTTCAAGGTAGACTTCCAAACCTTCACAGACTTCGTTCACCGGCGATCCACAATGACTCTTGGATGCTCAGAACGCGACGCCTAACCGGTTGGAGGATTCACAGTCCTCAAGTGTAATAAGTCTTCAGATCACACAGACAGGAAGACTTAAGTGATGCCTAACACTCTTTGGCTCTGGGTGTTTAGGGCTTTATCCTCGCAAGGAATTCTCTCTCAAAGGCTTTGAGGTGGGTTGCTCTCAAACGAGACAAAAGCCGTACTCTAACTCTGAGCAGCCAACCGTTTATGGTTGTAGGGGGTGGGCTATTTATAGCCACTAGGCAACCCGACCTGATTTGTCCGAAATGACCCTGGGTCACTAAGGAACTGACATGTTCCAACGGTCAGATTTCAAACACACACGGCAACTTTACTTGAGCTACAAGCAAAGCTGACTTATCCAACTCTGGACAAGATTTGCTCTCATAGTCTTCACTCGAAGACATAGGATTTTGGTTAAGCATCACTTCAGTCATTCTGACTGGTTCACTTGGACCCCACTTAACAGTACGGTGGTTCCTATGACTCAACAAAGAGAAAAAGAATGACGAAAGAACTAAGTCTTCGCGCTCCATAGTCTTCATGCGATGTCTTCTCTTGTCATAGTCTTCAATGTGAAATGTCTTCACATACCACCTTTGACTTCAATGTCTTCATACATTTTTAGGGGTCATCTCTGGTAGGAAAACCGAATCAATGAGGGACTTCTACCTGTGTTATCCTGCAATTCTCACAAACACATTAGTCCCTCACTAGGTTTGTCGTCAATACTCCAAAACCAACTAAGGGTGGCACTAGATGCACTTACACAATCTCCCCCTTTTTGGTGATTGATGACAAACTAGTTGAAGTTTTCAACGGGGAACATAATATGTGAAATTGTAAAGGATAGGGGATTGTCTTCATAAGTGGCAAAGGCTCCCCCTGAAGATGTGCATATAAGTAATTTGCTTTTGGTATGCAAATGCACATGGCAGGTTGTACTTGTGGAGATCCTCTTCAACTTATGATGACAATTCATCATGCATGAAAAGTATGTGAAGATAATGACATGCATAATGAAAAATGGACGTCTGCAAAAATGATCTAAGTGCGGAATTTATCGTCGCACATGCGGAATTTATCATCGCATCACTGAATAGAAAATAAGTAGCAGACAACCATCGAGTTTGAGTGTTACAACTCAAAGAACCAAATGTATCAAAATGCGAGAGTTGTAAACACTTAGGCAAAATATAAAACCACCGCCCATATGGACTCGCTTGAAGACTATCAAACTCATATGCTTCTCCCCCTTTTGTCAGTAAGGACCAAAAAGGTTTGGAGACATAGAGCATCCACTCGTTCCCATGAGGAGTAGGTGAAGCAGCAGGGTCGTCGGTGTTGTTAGGCGGGGCAGACGAACTCGGGGCAGTATCGATGCGTGCAGAAGTAGGGGGCGGTGAAGTAGCATCGTCTTCATCATCGATGACACGTGCATTCACTGTTGCAGCAGAGGAGGAGAACTCAGAGTCTTCAAGAGACGGAGTACACCGCAGCACAGTCCTTCTTTGAGGTGTTGAGTCAGACTTGAAGCGTTCAGAGAAGCCATCCTCTTGAAGATCATCTTCAGAACACATAAGCGTCAGCCCTTTCCATGTACGCCGATAGGTTTCATGAGCAACAAAGGCATTCTTGGTGGCAAGGTTGCGAATCCTGTTTACGTCCACCAAGAGACTTTGCATTTGGCGCTTCAGCCAGTCATGATGCTTATCATGTTTCTGATGAAGGGCAACCAGAAGTTCTCGGTCGTTGAGAACATGATATCGCTTCTTGGGCCGTTGGGCAATGGTGCTTTCAGTGGCTTCAGTGAGGGCACGATGAGGTGCTCGTGTAGTACCAGCCAGAGGATAAACACGAGTGACTGCTTGAACTCCTTCAATGTTTTGACAGAAGCTTTGATTCTCAGCATTTTGAAGACAAAGGGGCTCCTTGGCAGGCTCTGGATAGATGGCTTCAACTGACATATCGACGTCAGGCAGAAAGATCCGATGAATGCGAGTAGAGGGCTGATAGGTGACAGCTGAGTGTAGTTTGATCAGCCGCATAATCCATGGAGCGTAAAACTTCAAGCCAAAGAGATCAGATCCTGATGCAGCAAGTTGGCGGATGAAGAAGTCTTGTGCATTGAAGCTTTTGCCATGAAGAATATGAAAGACCAACGTCTTCATTGCGCCTTCTAGCTTGGCATGTGGAGAATGTCCTTTGATGGGCCAGAGAGTTCGCCTTATGATGTGATAGATAGTACGTGGCAGATACTCAAGGTCTTCAACAAAGAACTCCTTAGGATATTCAGCATCTGGAGGCAAAGGCTTCATCATGCTAAGCATCTGACTCATATTGGGCTCAGGCTTGTCGAAGATGCTTTCCATAGCAACACTGTGAAGCTGACAACCAAGTTCATACAGATCTCCTGGAGTGGGCAGGCCAGTAAGCTCAATGATATCAAAGGCTTTGGCTTCATGATGAACATTGCCTATCATCCACTCAAGGACCCAAGTCTTCGGATCCCTGTTGTAGCCACGGATATGAAGAGTGGCATAGAATTGGAGCAGCAATTCTTCATTCCAGTGCTCCTTATTAGTGACGAACTGCAGCAAGCCAGACTCTCTGAAGCAATCCAGAGCTTCTTCCAAACAAGGCAGTCCAGTTATGGCTTCAGTGTCAAGACGCATGTGTGGTAAAATGCGACCTTGATTGTATAAGATGCATGAGTAATAACTGCGCTGCTGATAGCTCCAGAACCGATCAGAAGATATTCTTGCCTTGGTGTAGGGATTCTTGGCGCTATCAAAGAAGGTGTTGTGTGCCTTGAAGCCATTGATATTAAAAGATCCGGGTGCAGATGCAGTACCTGGAAACCTGGGCAACCTTGGCATTGGCTTCTGAACCTGAGGCCTGTGCTCAACGTGATAGTCAAACTGAGGACCAGCAGCAGGCGGAGGAGTCAGAAAAGGCCATTTGACAGTGATAAGTTGGACATAGTTGAATGCTTGCTCGATAGTGTGTGGCCTTGGTGGCGGAACAGGAGCAGTAGCATCAACCGAGGCGTCAGGCTGCCCATCTATTGCAGGTGCATCATTGGCTTCATTAGCTTCTGGCACATTGATTGGTGCAGGCTCCACATTTGCTTCAGCCATGACTACGTCATTGGCTTCATTTGTGTTGGTGGTGGCAGCCTCAAGATTCTCAACCTCCACTTGATGAGCTGGAGGGTCGGGCACAGACACGTTCACTTCAGGAACAACTTCTTCAGAGATTGGGGGTGTAGGGACACGATCTTCTTCTTGTTTTTCATCGGCTGATGCAGCCGGATTGTCTTCAGCCATTTGGCTTCGGATTTAGAGACAGTCACAGTAGGAGTGGCATCTGGAAACACTTGACGTGCAACAGATTGGTGGTACACTTCTCCTTCTGGAACGCTCGAAAGAGGGACTTGAGGCCTTGGTCCTTTGCGAAGCCTGCGTAGCGCTGGCGACGCCTGTGGAGATGGAGTTGGCTGGGCCTCAAAGTCGTCCTCTTCTTGCACTTATGGGGTTGCTTGCGGTTGGGGAGAGCTTGGAGTGTCTTGTTGTTGTGGGTGATCAGCCCATGATGCATCCTGAGCAATTGGCGTCAGAGGACGACCAATGCTGATGAGTTCGCTGTTCGTGAGAACAGGCGATGATACCAAGTTGTGCTCGATTTGAGGAAGAACTACATCATCTTCAACATTGTCATGGTGACCAATGTCTTCAGCAGCGGTGGGATCAACTGTTGGAATATCTTCAGCTTCAGGAGCCTCTGGGGAAGCAGGCTCATGAACTATCAGTTGGCGCTCGTGGTGTTTAGATGTAGGGCGAACCATTAAGATAGGTTCAACAACTAAGGGCTCTGTGGGAGCAGCCCGATCCTTCTTGGTTTTGCGCTTCTTCTTAGATGGAGCGACATCAGAAGCTTCAGGATTTTTCCTCTTTCTAGCTTCCGCCTCAGCAGTCCTCGTCTTCTTCAGTTCTGAAGCGGTTGACCTGACCTTTGGCTTCGAGCCAGTCATGCTACTTGGGAAGACTACGCGAGGTTCTTCCTGCCTTGAAGGTGCAGATTGGTCTGTTGATGGCTTCTTCTTCTTTGCAGCCATTCTTGGGTCGATGCCAGGATGACCAAGAGCCTTGCGCTTCTTAGCCTCATTGTAGGCTTGCACACACTTGTCAGCCAGGCTCTTCATGCGCTCACGAGAACCTTTAGCTTCTTCACGCTTCTTGAGAAAGGCTTCCTTGAGCTCGTGCAGCATAATCTAGAAGTTTTTCACATCTTGCATGCTGAGCTTGGCCATGTGCTTCTTGAACTGAGCTTTCTCATAGTCAATCTTTTGCTTCAGTTCAACGATGCGCTGAGCTAGAGCTAGCTCAGAAGCAATGGCGCCAGTGAAGGCGACACTGAGGCCAATTGGAAGTTGCAGATCTTCAAAGCTGAGATTGGGGGTTTCAAACCACTCATCAATGAAGTTGTGGATGATTTCCACATCAAAGAGAGGCAAACCATTGAAGATTTCTGCTTCTTCCTTGCTCTTAATCAGTTGCTCAAGAGCGTCATCTGCAAGATCTTCATCGCTGGACAGATCAATGGCGTCGTTGCGCAGAATAGCAGCAGCAGTCAGTTCTTGGCTGGTGGGTTGCAAGGGCATCTTTACTCTCGAGGGCGTGGAGTTGCGTGACAAATCTTCAGACTGCACACACTATGTTCAGGAGGTGCAGTGGCCAGAGGCTTCGCCTGTAAGACCTTTGGTGCAGGAGCAGGCTTTGAAGCTTTAGGCTTCTTCAGTTTCTTTGGCTTCGGCGGTGTAGGCACTTCATCAGATTCAACGTCATCTGCAGGCTCATCCACGGCTGTCCCTTAAACCATGATATGAGTGATGAGACCTTCCAGGTTGTAGAAGGGCCCAACAAGATTGGGTTCAGCTTCGCGGGTGCCATCGGCACGGGGAGCAGAAGGACCAGGGTTGAAGTCTAGTCCCAATGACTTCTTGTTTTGCTTAGCCGAATTCTTGGCAAACTGGAAGTTGTGCTTGAACAGATTGTCGTCACGACACCATAGCAATGACGATGGGTCTGCATCCGCAGGCTGCGGTCCACGGACCATGCAGGGATAGAAGCCTTGTTCAATGGCTTCATCTCTGGACCTGGGTTGAAGATTTCTGTATAGGATGTCTCCCCATGGTCGCTTGATGGCATTCTTCTCAGCATATTCCTGGGTCACAAACTTGTACTTGAACCATTGCTCAGCCCAGTATCTTCGAATCCATTGGATTCGTGTCTTGCGTTGATTGTAATCCTCTTCTGGATCTGTCTTGTACAGCTCTGATAGGTCATCAGGCAGATCTCTTGATGTTCCCCCTCGACGCTGTCTGCCACCCTTCCTTGCTGATTTCTCTATAGCCATGAACTTCAAGCTGAATGAATTCAACACGTTCAAAGGTTTCAAAGGCTTCCGCTTGCTGGTCAAACAGGAACTGGCTTCGGGAGAATTTATATGATGCTGTAAGTATTTTGCAAATGAATGCAGACTATGAGAACCAAGGGATTCTCCCACGGACATGTACCTGTGACAACATTAAGGTGCGAGGGAAGGGGAAGAGGTCATATGCATTCTCAGAAGATTTTGAAGATAAATCAGTTTAGAAGACACTGACCTCATAGTGCGAAGACATTCACTGATAGATAGAGAGTTGGTTCCAGATTTGTACGAATCCACGAATAAGTACAAGTGAGGAATCTAACTACTTTGTGAAGCATAAGTGAACATACTAGGCATATTATGAGATGCAATATGAAATAGATCCAATCTTGTGTGAACAGAAACTACTTGTGGTAGAAAGTGATGAATCTATAGGATCAAAGGGGCCGTGAAAAGGAAGTTTTATTTACCACACGAAGAACTGCTAGACGGAGTGGGAGAGGAGGCCGAGCAGTTCGATCGTCCGTGCCCTAACTTGGCGATGAAGGACACCTACGGCGACGGCGGAGAAGACAATGTCCGCGGCCGGCGTTGAGACGGCGTCGGTGAGGTCGCGGCAGCTAAGCGCTTCGTCGCCGGCATCGTCGAGGGCTAGCGGTGGCGCGAGGGTTTGTGCGAGAGTGGAAGAAAGGATAATGACTGTGGTGAGGCGTGTATTTATAGGGACAGGGACGGCACAGTGTTATTACATAGGTGCCCCTGGCGATTTACATCTGAAGGACACATGGCTATCATGCAACATATCGGAGGTTGTTCCACGTTCCCATGCACGCCTGGATTGTCGGGTGGTCATTCCTACTTCTCCGGGTTTCAGGTAAAAGGATTTAGCATTGAAAACAGACTTAATGTTTGTCTCTGTATCTTCTGCTAATAAGGTCGCAGAGAAGATATTCGACAGTTTCAATAGAATGCATATCATTTGGAGAGATGGAGTTTGAGATAGAAAGCATAGAGAGGTTAGGGTTCGATCACATTCACTTAGTTCAAAAGATTCAACAAGAAGACATAGCTATAAGTGAATGATGTAGAGGACAAAACACTAGTATATATATATATACATAAACACTATTCTGATCACGGGATCAGAATAATATTCTAATCACAACATGAACTTCCCGAGTAACGCGTCTGACCTTCCCCGAGTACTAGGTTGAACTTCAGCTAAAAGGTGTCCAAATGGGGCTTGTGATATACCGTTGGATAGCTATGGACATCAGTATCATGACCCAAGTTAAATTTTTGGCAAGATGTAAGCGGTTTAAGAGCAGTTTTGAAAACCGTTTTTTCTTCATACAAAAAACGTGAATCGTATTTTCAATCGCATTTTTAAACCGTTTATCGGAATGAGACAAATAATATGGAGTTGGAAAGCTGCTGCAAAACCGCTCCTTCCACTTGTTGAAAGTTTTCTCTAATTCCCTACGGTTAAAGAGTAATTCGGAAAATCATAAAATTTCACAAACCGAACACCCGAGTTCATATTTTTCACGCTATTTCTAAATGGCTAATACAATTAAGGCAAATAATATGGCGTTGGAAAGCTTATGAAAATGCGCTACTTTTTTATGTTAAAAGTGTTTTCTAATTTTGAATGGTTTAAAAGTAATTTAGAAAAAGGTACAAGTTCCACCAAGTTCGTATTTTCGAGCTAATTTTTTAACCGTACGTCCAAATGCAGCAAATGATATGGCGTTGGAAAGCTTGAAGAAATGCGAAACTTTTTTGTATATATTGTTTCTCCTAATTTATTACGGTTTTATGTCAGTTTTGAAAATGGTTAAAAACGTATTTTTGCCGTAATTTCTACAAACTTTATCGGAATGGGGCAAATAATATAGCGCTGAAAAGCTATGGAAAATGCGAAACTTTTTCATGTTGATGGTTTTCTCTGATTCCTGGCCGTTTTTACGTAATTTCAAAAACGGCGAGATCATGCGTTCTGCCTTTATCGCGAAATAGATTCTTCGAAAATGCACCGCGTGAAGAACCTGAACTTCTCGGTGCGTGTACCTGAACTTCACTCTATTTTTCACGTGTTTTTTTGCTCGCAACTCTCCATCCACTGCTCGTAGCTCTCCATCCACTCACCGTAATTGAGCAGGTGATATACCGATGGAAAGCTGCTGTAAAGACGCAACTTTCCCGTGTTGATCATTTTTTTCATACTCGCGACGATTTTGAAAGTTTTTCATCTGAAATTCATTCAGCGTAGTAGTTGAACTTCCTGCTGTTTTCATGTTGAACTTTTGTGATGTATTTTTGTTTGTAATTTTCTCATCCATTCATTAGTGTTATACAAATAATATTCCTTTTGTACAAACGTCTCTCACAGTAATTTTTTTAACTTTCTCCAACCGAGGACTTGAACTTACACAAATAATATTCCTGCCGATTTGAGGTAAATTAGAAAATGGCGAGATCATGATTTCTGCGTTCATCGCGAACGGAAACGCACTGCGTGAAGTAGTAGAACTTCTGGGGCATGTCTGTTTTGAACTTCATTTTGTTTTTGACGTGTTGTTTTTTGCACTACGTGAAGTAGTTGAACTTCTGGAGCATGTCTGTTTGAACTTCACTCTGTTTCACTTTATTATATTTTTCTTATATGAAACACACAACATCTAATACGTGAACTTCCGATTGTTATCACTCTGAACTTCTCTCTGGTTTGAGGAAATTATTTTAAAACACAAAAAACAACATATTTTTGTATCTATTTTGGACATCTAAATACATGGTGAACCTCTCTCACAAGAATTTTTCGAAATTTTCCTTGCCGAGCACTTGAACTTCTAGCAACCACTTTTTCGTTTATGAGGTTGTTTTTAAAAGTGCAAAAATGGCGTTGTGTTTTTTTTATTTTTTGAACAGGTAAATCCTAGGTTTTAATAAACTCCAAACCTCTCTGTTATTTTGATTTGAACTTCACCATTTTATATTTTGAGTAAAGAATAGTATTCGATTTTTATACGGAAATACAAGGTGAACCTCTCTCGCAAGAATTTTTGAACATCTTCGGACAGAGCACTTGAACTTCTTTCAACAAACCTTTTAAGATTTTATTTTTCTATACTTTTATTCTCACCTAACATGCATTCCTTGCAGTACTTGAACTTCTCGTTGTTTTCACCTTGAACTTCAGTCACGTATTTTTGTTAAACCTCTCTCATAAGAATTTTTTAAATTTCTCGGGCCGAGCACTTGAACTTCTAACAACAAAACTTTTAGCCTTTGCTTTTTCATTCTTTATACAAATTGCACACCGTGTAGTACGTGAATTTCTCGCAGTTATCAATCTGAACTTCTCTGGGTTACATGAAAATATCTGATTTTTTTATAGACGTTGACCCGCTCTACCTTTTTTATTTTGAACGTCATTGTGTATTTTTTAGAATGTTAAAATTGGAGGTTTTTTAGAAACATCAAACTTCTTCGTTATTTGAAATTGAACTTATTGGTTTTATTATTTAGTAACCAGAAAAATCCGATTTTTCAAATAAATATCAAACTGCTCCGCTTTTTCCAATTGAAATTCTTGGTTTTATTCTCTAGTAACGAGAAAACCTGAGTTTTTTACATACATTGAACTTCTCCGTTATTTAAATATGAACCTCTAGCCCTTTTTTGTAGAAACGGATAAAATCTATTTTCTCTATACATTTTGAGCTGCTCTATTTATTTTAATTTGTCCTTCTTGGGTTGTTCTTTAGTAATGGAAAAAATGCTAACGTAGTAATAAGCATTAAACCGCACTGTTATTTATATTTGAACTTCTACTTTTTTAACGAGAAAATCACCTTTTTAGGTTTTATATTCCTTTTATTAATGAAAAAATCTCAATAATTTGTAGTAAGCATCGAACTTCCTTCTCTTCTCTGTACTTTCTTTGTTCTACATGAGAAAATGTTCTTCTCTGTTCTTCACATCACATCAACAATTTTTTTGGGTAGTCAAATGAAAAAGGTTAAATTCCCACAGGCATAAACAATCTTCCCTGATTTTTGAGCAGTAATACATGAACTCCTCATGTACAAAATTGTTTTATCTCTGATACTGGTGGGTGGAGCCTCACAAGTGGACGACGGAGCGCGTTATTGGATAGGCAAGAGGAATGCCGGGGATGGTGGGATTCAGTCGTCGCTGCAGTCCACACACCACAGTGTGGCAGTCATCGTCGGTGTTGCACATGCCGCATTACTGCTATTCAAATACTATTACTATATTTATTATAAAATTCTCCTGTTTTTTTATTCCAATCTGTTATCTTTTTGAACTTCAGTTGCTTTTATATCTGACCTTCCAGAAATTCTTTTTCATGGGAAATCATCCAAATAAATTTTTGTTAGATCAAAGCAAATCCCCTGATCCTGCTGGACGTCCTCGGCGTCCTGGTGGCACGCACAGCCAGCTGCAGGCCGGGGCCTCCTCCAGCTGCAGGTCGGCATCTCCTCCACCTACAGGTAGTGCCCAACGTGCACGTCGGCTGGTGGTTGCTGTCGAGTGTGATTGTGAGAGGCCCGTGCACGAAGGCCTTGACGACGGCATCAGATTGATAAGAAATAGAGAAATCAGAGGAGCAACAACGAGATGGAGGGTGGGCTTCGTCGGGGACGGAGGAGACAGGAGCACGGGCAAGGGGGCATGCATCGTCGGAGTAGTCCGCGGGGGCTCTCCTCCCTGCGGTAGCTGAATCCCGGGGTAGGTGCTGGGAGGAGGTGGGGGCGGCCACTTGCCGAAGGAGGCGGCGGCGGCCTTGCGCCGGAGGAGGTAGGGGCGGCGGGGCACCGGGGAGGCGGGGGAGGCCTCGCGCCAGAGGAGGTGGGGGCGGCAAGGCACCGGGGAGGCGGGGGAGGCCTCACGCCGGAGGAGGTGGGCGGCGGTGGCGTGCCGGGGAGGCCGCCGCCACGGCCATGGATCCAGGGGAGGGAGGCGCCGTCGCGGACGGGGACCGGGGGACGGCGGATGGAAGCGCATCGGGGACGGGGTGGGTGGCGACAGAGGCGCATCGGGTCAGGGGTGGGCGGGGGGGCACTGGGTAGGTGGCGGCGGCAGCGCCCTAGGGCAGTTGGCGGCGGTGAAGATGTGGATCGGGGGAGAGTGAGAGGCGCGGGAGGTGGGGGGTGGACGGTGGTGGGCCTTTTTTCCTTTTCTTTCGTCTGGGTTCAGGAAGATGTCCGTCGCTGCTATATAGGGGGCGCCCCATGATCAGAATAGTTATTCTGATCCCAGGATCATAATAGTGCTACTCTCTCTCTCTCTCTCTATATATATATATATGAGAAAGACAATCAAATCAACATAGTGAAGATAATCATGAAGACAAGTTGAGATTGAAGCCAAACCAAATGTGAAGACATACCAAACGTAACGCCATGAGTGAAACACTTCAAACAGAAAAAAATTGGTGGTGGCGTTACCCACCGTATAGGAAGTATTAGACCCAGCCACGGCGCACAATTATCATGGCGCTCTGAAGTCAAATTCCATATTAATGTATTCACACTTAGAATGTAAGTCTTCATTGATTGAAGATATACTTTACTTCGTGTGTTGCACATCTAAGTCATCAAGATGCATAAGTGTTAGGATGTGCGCCTGATCACAGGACATTTGAGGATTCCAAGATATTTAGCTCACACCGTAACTTCCAAAACCTCTTCTCATCCAAGGGCTTGGTGAAGATATCTGCCAATTGCTCTTCGGTGTTGACGTGTATGATATCAATATCTTCCTTCACAACATGATCTCTGAGAAAGTGATGACGAATTTCAATGTGCTTTGTCTTCGAGTGCTGAACTGGGTTGTTGGCAATCTTGATGGCGCTTTCATTGTCAGAGTAGAGTGGCACTTGCTTTAGATGAATGCCATAGTCTTTGAGTGTTTGCTTCATCCATAGAAGCTGAGCGCAGCAAGATCCAGCAGCAATGTATTCAGATTTAGCAGTGGAGAGAGATACACAGTTCTGCTTCTTTGAAGACCAACATACAAGTGATCGTCCTAGAAAATGACATGTGCCTGATGTAGACTTGTGATCCACCTTGTCACCAGCATAATCAGCATCCAAGAATCCAACCAGATCAAACTCTGAGCCCTTTGGATACCATAATCCTAATGTTGGGGTGTAAGCCAAATATCGAAGAATTCGCTTCATAGCTAAGTGATGCGATTCCTTTGGTGCCGCTTGGAATCGAGCACACATGCAAACACTAAGCATAATATCTGGCCTAGATGCACATAGATAAAGTAAAGAACCAATCATGGAGCGGTATACCTTTTGATCAAACTCTTTACCATTGTCGTCGGGACCCAGATGATGTTTGGCTGGCATTGGCGTTGTGAAGCCTTTGCAGTCTTGCATCCCAAATTTCTTCAGGCAATCTTTGAGGTACTTCTCTTGAGATACGAAGATGCCGTTGCGTTGCTGGCGTATTTGAAGACCAAGGAAGAACTTCAGCTCACCCATCATGGACATCTGATATTGCTCTTGCATCATATATCCAAACTCGTCAGTGTATTTCTGATTGGTGCAGCCGAAGATAATGTCATCCACATATATTTGGCACACAAACAGTTCACCATCATATGTCTTCGTGAAGAGAGTGGGGTCGAGGGAACTAGGTTTGAAGCCTTTGCTCTTCAGGAAGTCTTTGAGTGTGTCATACCAAGCCCGAGGGGCTTGTTTGAGGCCATACAGTGCCTTGTTGAGCTTGTACACCATGTCAGGATGTTTTGGATCTTCAAAGCCAGGCGGTTGTGCAACATACACTTCTTCTTCAATCTTGCCATTGAGAAAAGCGCTCTTCACATCCATTTGATACAGAAGAATGTTATGATGATTTGCATAGGCCAGCAGTATGTGTATGGCTTCAAGTCTAGCCACAGGAGCAAATGTTTCATCGAAGTCAATCCCTTCAACTTGAGTGTACCCTTGAGCAACGAGACGAGCTTTGTTTCTGACAACTTGACCATGCTGATCTTGCTTGTTGCGATATATCCATTTGGTGCCTATTATATTGTGCTTGCGAGGATCAGGACGCTTAACCAGTTCCCATACATTATTCAGCTCAAACTGTTGAAGCTCTTCTTGCATAGCTTGAATCCATTCAGGTTCCATGAAGGCTTCTTCAACTTTCTTGGGTTTAGATATTGAGACAAATGCGAAGTGCCCACAGAAATTTGCTAGCTGTGTTGCCCTCGAACGAGTGAGTGGACCTGGTGCATTTATGCTATCAATTCTTCTCTAATCTGTACTTCATTTGCAACACGAGGATGTACAGGACGAAGATTTTGCTCTTGCTGATCACTGTCATCGTTAGAAGGATTGTCTCCAGGCTGAGCATTGTCTTTAGTTTGATCAGGTGCGGAGATGATAAGTTCCTCTTCAGGCTGAGATTCAGATGGTATGATTTCTCCAGTTCCCATAAGTTTGATTGATTCACCGGATGGAACTTCATCTAGCACATTTGGCAGGTGTTCTCTTTGTGAGCCGTTAGTCTCATCGAACCGCACATCCACTGTTTCAACCACTTTATAGTGAAAAGGGTTGAAGACTCTGTAGGAGTGCGAATCCTTTCCATATCCAAGCATAAAGCCTTCATGTGCTTTTGGTGCAAATTTTGAAGTGTGATGTGGATCCTTGATCCAGCACCTGGCACAAAATACTCTGAAGTAACTGACATTTGGCTTCTTGCTAGCAAGGAGCTCATAGGATGTCTTGTTGAGAAGCTTGTGAAGATAAACACGGTTGATGATATGGCATGCAGTATCAATGGCTTCAGGCCAGAACTTTCTTGGAGTCTTGTATTCATCAAGCATCGTCTGGGCCATCTCAATAAGTGTTCTGTTCTTGTGTTCCACGACGCCATTCTGTTGCGGTGTGTACGGAGCTAAGAATTCATGTGTAATGCCCAAAGTATCAAGATAAGTGTCTAGACCAGTGTTCTTGAATTCAGTGCCATTGTCACTTCTGATGTGCTTGATCTTGACGCCATAGTTGTTCATGGCTCGATTGGCGAAGCGTCTGAAGACATCCTGCACTTCAGTCTTGTAGAGGATTATATGCACCCAAGTATATCTTGAATAATCATCAACAATGACAAAGCCATAGAGACAAGCAGTAGTAGTAAGAGTTGAGTAATGAGTGGGACCAAAAAGGTCCATGTGTAGCAGTTCGAAGGGTTGAGTCGTTGTCATGATTGTCTTCGAGGGATGCTTGGCCCTCGTCATCTTTCCTGCTTCACAGGCACCGCATAAGTGATCCTTCTTGAACTTGATGCCTTCGATACCTATGACATGCTTCTTCCTTGCAAGGGTGTGGAGGTTCCTCATGCCAGCATTCCCTAGCCTCCGATGCCAGAGCCAGCATTCAGAAGCTTTTGCTAGAAGACATACGGCAAGTTGTGGTCCTGCTGAGAAATCTACCACGTACAAATCATCTTTCCGATACCCTTCAAACACTAGAGACTTGTCAGATTCCATTAGAACAAGGCAACAATATTTTCCAAACATCACAATCATGTTTAAATCGCAAAGCATTGAGACAGACGTTAAGTTGAAACCAAGGGATTCAACAAGCATGACTTTATCCATGTGTTGATCCTTTGAGATTGCAACTCTACCTAGACCCAATACCTTGCTTTTACCAGTGTTAGCAAATGTGATGTGACTTTTGTCAGATGGACGTAAGTTTGAGTCCATGAGAAGGCTTCTCTTGCCAGTCATGTGATTGGTACACCCACTACCAATAATCCATTCTGAAGCAGCTGGTGTCGTACCCTATAGTGCAGTTAGGGGGATAGGCTTCACGAAGAGAATTCTGAAGCATAAACATTTGACGAGCAAGTGGATTATGAAATCTTAGATCGAGGTTAGGACTAATAGGGCAAGTGGCAAGCGACTCAGGAACAAAATACATAATAAGACCATTTGGGCATTTGATCTTGCGCCCTACAAGATGTTTAAGGTCCCCAGCAATAGCGTCAGACGATTTTGGTTTTTGGCTGGACACCTTTCCCTGCAAAAGAGAGTTAAGCTTTCTTAGCCACCCACATCTTCAAGGGTGGCTTCGAAGCAATGAGTCTAAGTGCAACATCTGAGAACTTTGGCTTTGGAGCCCTAGCAAAAAATCTTGCAGGTGGACAATAGTACTCATAAGAATAAGCAGAATAGTTCTTGGTCTTATGAACATGGCGGTTTGATGAACCGCGCTCATGTTCATAGACCTGAGTATAGCTTCCCTGCAAAACATTTGCATTAGTGCGACTCAGGTGAGTCCTTTATCTATATGAAGCCTTTGGACCATATGAAGCCTGTGGTATGGGATTTGTCTTCTTCACTTGTGGTGTCATGACGACATTCACAGGAAGATTTTCCAAACACCTTTTCGGCACCCAAACCTTCTTCATAGGCGGCCCATTCCTGCAGTTAGTACCAATATACCTGGCAAACACTTCACCATTCTGATTCTTAAACAGTTTATAGTTTGCATCAAAGGATTCATCAATAACAATGGGATTAGCACAAGTGAAGCCAGATAGGGTGGATGGATCTGTTGAAGGTTCCTTTGTAGCAACCCATGTGGTTTTGGGGTACTGCTCAGGTTTCCAGTAAGAGCCATCAACATTCATTTTCCTTTCGAACCCAACACCCTCTTTCCTAGGATTTCGATTTAGGATCTGCCTTTTGAGGACATCACATAGTGTCTGATGCCCTTTGAGACTTTTGTACATCCCTGTTTCAAGCAATGCCTTCAACCTAGAATTCTCATCAGCAATAGCAGTGGTATCCTCAGCAGAGGGGTTAGTTACCACATCAACAGTTGAAGATATTGCAATAGTAGCAGCAGTAGAACATTCAGCAACAGAAGTAGCGTTATCACGCTCAAGGCATTTAAGACATGGTGGTTCAAATCCTTCCTGAGCGGGACTGATCTGTTCAGCGCGAAGTGACTCGTTTTCCTTTTGAAGATCTTCATGAGCCGCTCTCAATTTTTCGAGTTCTTGCTTCCTTTGAAGATAATCATAGGAAAGCTTTTCATGAGTTGTTGAGAGCGTTTCATGACGACTTTCAAGTTCCTCATACTTAACATGAAGATTTTTTATGTCTTCAATTAAGGACTGAGATCGAGTCATTTCAGCGTCTAACAGATCATCGCTTTTATCTAACAGTTTTTGAATATGTTCCATAGCTTTCTGTTGTTTAGTGGCAAGGGAAGCAAGTTTTGCATAGCTGGGTCCAAATTCATCACCAGATTCATCATCACTGGATTCAGATAGATAGCATTCAATTACCTTAGCATCTTTTGCCATAAGGCATGATGCAGAAGATGATGATTCTGGTTCGAATGTCATCACTTTGAGAGATTCCTTAACGTCCTCAAACCAAGGATCATGACGAGTTCGATGACCTTCATAGACCTCAGAGAGACGGTTACAGATAAGCTTCACATGATCGAGATGCATGATATTCCTACACTGATTTTGAGACACACAGGAGCAGATGACATCCTTCGCCGTGAAGTTGAGAAGAGTGTACTTGCGAATGTCATCAGCTTCCGCCATCTTGCACAGATTGGTCAGACCAATCTCAGTGACGGTCCACAGCTCGCTGTTCATCGCCATGAGGCGCTTCTTATCATGGCCTTCCACTTGGGATACTCGTGACCGTCAAAGATGGGGCATGACACAGTCTTCATTCCTGTGGTCGACATAACTAAAAATCCAGGCGGTTAAACCAAAATCACACAGAACAAGGGAGTACCTCACTTTGATACCAATTGAAAGTGCGTTATATCGACTAGAGGGGGGTGAATAGGCGATTTTTATGGAAGTCTTCAAAACATGGGAGTTTTGAAGAAAAACGATAGAAATGAACCTATAACCATGCAGCGGAAGGTAGACTACCCTAGACAAGCCACAGTCAAGTATTCAATGAAGTGAAAGCACAAAGACTAACAACAGCTAGGCAGTACGGATCAGGATGGAAGATAATATGAAACCAATCTGAACAAACAGTCACACAGTGAAGACAAATGGACAATGCAAATAGGCACTGACTTCACAAGGGCCAACTGTAAATAAAGAGATGGGAAGGATAGAACCAGTGAGCTTGGTGAAGACAAAGGTTTGGTAGACCAGTTCCAACTGCGGTGACAGTTGTACGTCTGGTTAGGGTGGATAGGTATTTAAACCTGAGGACACACAGTCCTGGACACCCAGTCCTGAACACGTAGCTCAGGACACTCAGTCCTCACTGTATTCCCCTCGAGCTAAGGTCACACAAACCTCGCCCAATCACTCTGGTAAGTCTTCAAGGTAGACTTCCAAACCTTCACAGACTTCGTTCACCGGCGATCCACAATGACTCTTGGATGCTCAGAACGCGACGCCTAACCGGCTGGAGGATTCACAGTCCTCAAGTGTAATAAGTCTTCAGATCACACAGACAGGAAGACTTAAGTGATGCCTAACACTCTTTGGCTCTGGGTGTTTAGGGATTTATCCTCGCAAGGAATTCTGTCTCAAAGGCTTCGAGGTGGGTTGCTCTCAAACGACAAAAGCCGTACTCTAACTCTGAGCAGCCAACCGTTTATGGTTGTAGGGGGTGGGCTATTTATAGCCACTAGGCAACCCGACCTGGTTTGTCCGAAATGACCCTTGGTCACTAAGGAACTGACATGTGTTCCAACGGTCAGATTTCAAACACACACGACAACTTTACTTGGACTACAAGAAAAGCTGACTTATCCAACTCTGGACAAGATTTGCTCTCATAGTCTTCACTTCGAAGACATAGGATTTTGGTTAAGCATCACTTCAAGTCATTCTGACTGGTTCTCTTGGACCCCACTTAACAGTACGGTGGTTCCTATGACTCAACACAAAAGAAAAAGAACTATGAAAGATCTAAGTCTTCGAGCTCCATAGGCTTCATGTGGTGTCTTCTCTTGTCATAGTCTTCAATGTGAATATCTTCATATACCACCTTTGACTTCAATGTCTTCATACATTTTTAGGGGTCATCTCTGGTAGGAAAACCGAATCAATGAGGGACTTCTACCTGTGTTATCCTGAAATTCTCACAAACACATTAGTCCCTCAACTAGGTTTGTCGTAAATACTCCAAAACCAACTAGGGGTGGCACTAGATGCACTTACATCCCTCATTAGACACTATATGTTCATCACTAGGAGCATGTAAAATGTTTGCATCAAATCCTTCATTAGCAGTCTGTTCATTAGACACTTCAGGCTCAAGAACAACATGAGGTTGTATGTTTGCACCGGAAACTTGATTAGGTACATTAGATGCAGTCAGTTCAGTATTGATTTTGGGAGTTATAAAATAAGAAGAAATTGGTTTCATTTTCTAATAGATTCCCTACATACAAGCAGTTTTACAACACCGCCAGGTTTAACTATTGGCCAGAAATTGAACAGTTGAATTAGATATAATCAGGGATGTGATGTACCTGCTCATTGCGCATGCTACTCTTTCAAGCTGTGACTGTCCGTTTGCGCAAGCTCGATGCCATGCCCGTGCTACCGCCGCTGCCTCCCACGCAGGCTACACCCAGGGTTGGATCTTCATTTTCTTGTCCTTCCATTCGCTTGAAGCCCAGCAACCGCCCTCCAACGAGGGCTCAAGGAAGTGTTGTGTTGGTCTGTCTAGCGACGGCTAGGTTAGGACCGAACCAGACTAGAGGCTGGAGTGAACGAATTGGTATTTTTCCTAGTGCCGATCGATATGGGAGGCGCTCGTTTGGGCCACGAGCCTGCTAAAGGGCCTGCCTTGCACTTACGTTATTGGCCCATCCAAATTGAAACATTTTTCTTCATTTTTTGCATTTCCTGCTTGTACATTAGGACGAACAAAACTAGCCTGGGCCAACCTGGACAACTCAAACTAGGTGCACACTTTCCATCCACCCGAGGCGGACGCCCATACCAGCCCTATGGTGGCATCGCCCCTTTTTGCGTGTATGATTGGGGTAGTGAAAAATATTCCAGTGGCGCTTTTGATTTACCCACAAAATGGTTGCATTGCTTGTTTCTATTAACTGAGTTCGCCAATAATGTGAAGGATGCCAGTCTTTTCATCCTATTGTAGATTGCTTAGATCTCGATATGCCAAATGTAATCACATGAAATATATAGTAAAAGCTAGTGTGATGTGTGTGGCTACAACTAGTCTAACTACACGTCCTCATATAACATATCAATGACGCACCATATTACCAGATTAACCATTCGACTTACCAATGCAGTGTGGGAAGAAAGAAGTATTGGGACTACGTATCCAAGCAATTGATGTTGTGGACTCCTTCGTAGAACCTTGTAAGCGAAAAAGAAGTTGTAGTGTGCATGTACAAAGAGCTAGCATAAGTTTAGTTACCTGCTTCTCGGAATTTTAGTTAGCCAATTATTGCAAAATTGTTCAATTATGTTGCTTGGCTTAATTTAGTTTGCTACTGATCACATAATGCCATGGCCTGTTAATCCTATTATAGACTGCGCCTATCTATGTGTTTGATACTTACTGTTAAGAATTACCTGTTTGCCTAAACTTAAATAGCTACTTAAGCACGTAGATAGCTGGTCATATGTACATCTAGGGTGCAGCAGAATTCATGTGCAATTTACGTTCTCATACCCTGCTTGTTTAAATGGTTTGCTGTTATCACTTGTAGCACTTGTAATGTTTGCATGTTCATAGATAGACAACCATCAAGTTTATGTGAGGGACACCGTCTTTTTAACTTATATATGTGTTGGAATCATTTTTCTTACATCAAAGAAATTTACAGATGTCGGTGTTGCTGGTAAACGGTACCGACTTGTTACTTTAATACGTTGCCAAAACTGGTTAGTTTTACTAGTTTGATGTTAGTTTCTCATGGCTCTTACAAAACTTTATTTATTGATTGCTAACATTCAAGTTTGCAGGATCCAACAGAAACTCAGTTGGCACAATAGGTATGTTTTTAGAAACTTCGTCGTTTACCTGGTTTGATGTTGTAACTTGTTGGTGTAATCATCTTACCAACTTCAAGTTTTCAGGATCCAATTGGAAGTCCAATTGCACAACATGTACATTTTCAAAAATATATTTGTGTAACAGGTTTGCAGTTGTAACTTGTTGCTCTAATCAAGTTACTGACTACTCAACTTTTCAGGATCCAAGAGAAACTCCAATGCCACAACAGGTTCCTTTTGAAAAACTTGTTTGTTTAACTGCTTTACTACTGCAACTGGTTGCTCTAATCATGTTACTGGCTACTCAACTTTTCAGGATCCAAGAGAAACTCCAATGCGACAACAGGTACCATTTGCAAAACTTGTTTGTTTAACTGCTTTGCTGCTACAACAACTGGTTACAATGATGTTAATAACTACTTTTTGTTGGGGAACGTAGCATAAATTCAAAAATTTTCCTACGTATCACCAAGATCTATCTATGGAGAAACCTAGCAACGAGTGATTAGATGCATCTACGTACCTTGTAGATCGCGAGCGGAAGCGTTCAAAGAACGGGGATGATGTAGTCGAACACGACGTGATTCAAATCACCGATGATCTTAGCACCGAACGGACGGTGCCTCCGCGTTCAACACACGTACAGAACGGATGACGTCTCCTCCTTTCTTGATCCAGCAAGGGGGGAAGAGAGGTTGATGAAGATCCAGCAACACGACGGCGTGGTGGTGGATGCAGGGTGTCACAGTAGCAGGGCTTCGCCTATACTACGAGAGAGAGACGTAACGGGGAGAGAGGAAGCACCAAAGGCTGAGGTATGAAGTCCTCCCTCTCCTCAACTATATATAGGAGGGCCAAGGGGGGGGTGCGCAGCCTAGGAGATCCAATCTCCTAGGTGCGGCGGCCAGGGGAGGGTTTCCCTCCCCCCAAGGCACCTCGGGGTGCCTTCCACCACTTGGACTCCTCCGTGGTGGAAACCCTAGGCGCATGGGCCTAGTAGGGCTGGTGCCCTTGGCCCATATAGGCCAAGGCGCACCCCCTACAGCCCATGTGGCCCCCCGGGACAGGTGGCCCCACCCGGTGGGCCCCCGGGACCCCTTCGGTGGTCCCGGTACAATACCGATAACCCCGAAACTTGTCCCGATGGCCGAAACAGCACTTCCTATATATAATTCTTTACCTCCGGACCATTCCGGAACTCCTCGTGACGTACGGGATCTCATCCGGGACTCCGAACAACATTCGGAGTACTGCATATACATATCTTCATAACCCTAACGTCACCGAACCTTAAGTGTGTAGACCCTACGGGTTTGGGAGACAAGCAGACATGACCGAGACGATTCTTCGATCAATAACCAACAGCGGGATCTGGATACCCATGATGGCTCCCACATGCTCCACGATGATCTCATCGGATGAACCACGATGTCGAGGATTAATCAACCCCGTATACAATTCCCTTTGTCAATCGGTATGTTACTTGCCCGAGACTCGATCGTCGGTATCCCAATACCTTGTTCAATCTCGTTACCGGCAAGTCACTTTACTCGTACCGTAATGCATGATCCCGTGATCAACCACTTGGTCACCTTGAGCTCGTAATGATGATGCACTACCGAGTGGGCCCAGTGATACCTCTTTGTTTATATGGAGTGACAAATCCCAGTCTCGATCCGTGTCAACCCAACAGACACTTTCGGAGATACCTGTAATGCACCTTTATAGTCACCCAGTTACGTTGTGACGTTTGATACACCCAAAGCACTCCTACGGTATCCGGGAGTTACACGATCTCATGGTCAAAGGAAAAGATACTTGACATTGGAAAAGCTCTAGCAAACGAACTACACGATCTTTGTGCTATGCTTAGGATTGGGTCTTGTCCATCACATCATTCTCCTAATGATGTGATCCCGTTATCAATGACATCCAATGTCCATAGCCAGGAAATCATGACTATCTGTTGATCAACGAGCTAGTCAACTAGAGGCTTACTAGGGACATATTATGGTCTATGTATTCACACGTGTATTACGATTTCCGGATAATACAGTTATAGCATGAATAAAGACAATTATCATGAACAAAGAAATATAATAATAATACTTTTATTATTGCCTCTAGGGCATATTTCCAACAGTTTCCCACTTGCACTAGAGTCAATAATCTAGTTACATTATGATGAATCGAACACCCATGGAATTCTGGTGTTGATCATGTTTTGCCCTAGGGAGAGGTTTAGTCAACGGATCCGCTACATTCAGGTCCGTATGTACTTTACAAATCTCTATGTCTCCATTTTGAACATTTTCACGAATGGAGTTGAAGCGACGCTTGATGTGCCTTGTCTTCTTGTGAAACCTGGGCTCCTTGGCGAGTGCAATAGCTCCAGTGTTGTCACAAAAGAGTTTGATTGGCCCCGACGCATTGGGTATGACTCCTAGGTCGGTGATGAACTCCTTCACCCATATAGCTTCATGTGCTGCCTCCGAGGCTGCCATGTACTCCGCTTCACATGTAGATCCGCCACGACGCTCTGTTTGCAGCTGCACCAGCTCACTGCTCCACCATTCAACATATACACGTATCCGGTTTGTGACTTAGAGTCATCCAGATCTGTGTCGAAGCTAGCGTCGACGTAACCCTTTACGACGAGCTCTTCGTCACCTCCATAAACGAGAAACATGTCCTTTGTCCTTTTCAGGTACTTCAGGATATTCTTGACCGCTGTCCAGTGTTCCTTGCCGGGATTACTTTGGTACCTTCCTACCAAACTTACGGCAAGGTTTACATCAGGTCTGGTACACAGCATGGCATACATAATAGAACCTATGGCTGAGGCATAGGGGATGATACTCATCTCTTCTATCTCTTCTGCCGTGGTCGGGCATTGAGCTGAACTCAATCTCACTCCTTGCAAAACAGGCAAGAACCCTTTCTTGGACTGATCCATTTTGAACTTCTTCAAAATCTTATCAAGGTATGTGCTTTGTGAAAGACCTATGAGGCGTCTTGATCTATCTCTATAGATCTTGATGCCTAATATATAAGCAGCTTCTCCAAGGTCCTTCATTGAAAAACTCTTATTCAAGTAGGCCTTGATGCTGTCCAAGAGTTCTATATCATTTCCCATCAAAAGTATGTCATCTACATATAGTATGAGAAATGCTACAGAGCTCCCACTCACTTTCTTGTAAACGCAGGCTTCTCCATAAGTCTGCGTAAACCCAAACGCTTTGATCATCTCATCAAAGCGAATGTTCCAACTCCGAGATGCTTGCACCAGCCCATAAATCGAGCGTTGGAGCTTGCACACCTTGTCAGCATTCTTAGGATCGACAAAACCTTTCGGCTGCATCATATACAACTCTTCCTTAAGGAAACCATTAAGGAATGCCGTTTTAACGTCCATTTGCCATATTTCATAATCATAGAATGCGGCAATTGCTAACATGATTCGGACGGACTTCAGCTTCGCTACCGGTGAGAAAGTCTCATCGTAGTCAACCCCTTGAACTTGTCGATAACCCTTAGCGACAAGCCGAGCTTTATAGATGGTCACATTACCATCCGCGTCTGTCTTCTTCTTAAAGATCCATTTATTTTCTATGGCTCGCCGTTCAACGGGCAAGTCAGTCAAAGTCCATACTTCGTTTTCATACATGGATCCTATCTCGGATTTCATGGCTTCTAGCCATTTGTCGGAATCCGGTCCCGCCATCGCCTCTTCATAGTTCGAAGGTTCACCGTTGTCTAACAACATGATTTCCAAGACAGGGTTGCCGTACCACTCTGGTGCGGAACGTGTCCTTGTGGACCTTGGAATTTCAGTAGGAGCTTGATCAGAAGTATCTTGATCATCATCAATAACTTCCTCTCTAGTCGGTGTAGGCACCTCAGGAACATTTTCTTGAGTTGCGCCATTTACCGGTTCAAGAGGCAATACTTCATCAAGTTCTACTTTCCTCCCACTTACTTCTTTCGAGAGAAACTCTTTCTCTAGAAAGGATCCATTCCTGGCAATAAAGATCTTGCCTTCGGATCTGAGGTAGAAGGTATACCCAGCAGTTTCTTTAGGGTATCCTATGAAGACGCATTTTTCCGACTTGGGTTCGAGCTTTTCAGGTTGAAGTTTCTTGACATAAGCATCGCATCCCCAAACTTTTAGAAACGACAGCTTAGGTTTCTTCCCAAACCATAATTCATACGGTGTCGTCTCAACGGATTTCGACGGAGCCCTATTTAAAGTGAATGCAGCAGTCTCTAAAGCATAGCCCCAAAAAGATAGCGGTAAATCGGTAAGAGACATCATAGATCGCACCATATCTAATAGAGTGCGATTACGACGTTCGGACACACCGTTACGCTGAGGTGTTCCAGGCGGCGTGAGTTGTGAAACTATTCCACATTTTCTTAAGTGTGTGCCAAATTCGTGACTCAAGTATTCTCCTCCACGATCTGATCGTAGAAACTTGATTTTCCTGTCACGTGGATTTTCAACCTCACTCTGAAATTCCTTGAACTTTTCAAAGGTTTCAGACTTGTGTTTCATTAAGTAGATATACCCATATCTACTCAAGTCATCAGTGAGGGTGAGAACATAACGATAGCCACCGCGAGCCTCAACACTCATTGGACCGCACACATCAGTATGTATGATTTCCAATAAGTTGGTTGGTCGCTCCATTGTTCCTGAGAACGGAGTCTTGGTCATTTTTCCCATGAGGCATGGTTCGCACGTGTCAAATGATTCATAATCAAGAGACTCTAAAAGTCCATCTGCATGGAGCTTCTTCATGCGTTTGACACCTATGTGACCAAGGCGGCAGTGCCACAAGTATGTGGGACTATCATTATCAACTTTACATCTTTTGGTATTCACACTATGAATATGTGTAGTAATACGCTCGAGATTCAATAAGAATAAACCATTGACTATCGGAGCATGACCATAAAACATATCTCTCATATAAATAGAACAACCATTATTCTCGGATTTAAATGAGTAGCCATCTCGTATTAAACGAGATCCTGATACAATGTTCATGCTCAGACATGGCACTAAATAACAATTATTGAGGTTTATAACTAATCCCGTAGGTAAATGTAGAGGTAGCGTGCCGACGGCGATCACATCGACCTTGGAACCATTCCCGACGCGCATCGTCACCTCGTCCTTCTCCAGTTTTCGTTTATTCCGCAGCTCCTGCGGTGAGTTACAAATATGAGCAACGGCACCGGTATCAAATACCTAGGAGTTACTACGAGTACTGGTAAGGTACACATCAATCACATGTATATCAAATATACCTTAGGTGTTGCCGGCCTTCTTATCCGCTAAGTATTTGGGGCAGTTCCGCTTCCAGTGACCCTTCCCTTTGCAATAAAAGCACTCTATCTCAGGCTTGGGTCCATTCTTTGGCTTCTTCCCGGCAGCTTGCTTGCCGGGTGCGGCAACCTCCTTGCCGTCCTTCTTGAAGTTCTTTTTACCCTTGCCTTTCTTGAACTTAGTGGTTTTATTGACCATCAACACTTGATGTTCCTTCTTGACTTCTACCTCTGCTGATTTCAGCATAGCAAATACTTCAGGAATGGTCTTTACCATCCCCTGCATATTGAAGTTCATCACAAAGCTCTTGTAGCTTGGTGGAAGCGACTGGAGGATTCTGTCAATGACCGCGTCATCCGGGAGATTAACTCCCAGCTGAGTCAAGCGGTTATGTAACCCAGACATAGTGAGTATGTGCTCACTAACAGAACTATTTTCCTCCATCTTACAGCTAAAGAACTTATCGGAGACTTCATATCTCTCGATCCGGGCATGAGCTTGAAAAACCATTTTTAGCTCTTCGAACATCTCATATGCTCCATGTCTCTCAAAACGCTTTTGGAGCCCCGGTTCTAAGCTGTAAAGCATGCCGCACTGAACGAGGGAGTAGTCATCAGTACGTGTCTGCCAAGCGTTCATAGCGTCTTGGTTTTGTGGGACGGGTGGATCACCTAGCGGTGCTTGTAGGACATAATCTTTCTTGGCAGCTATGAGGATGATCCTCAGGTTCCGGACCCAGTCCGTATAGTTGCTGCCATCGTCTTTCAGCTTGGTTTTCTCTAGGAACGCGTTGAAATTGAATACAACGTTGGCCATTTGATCTACAGGACATATTGTAAATATTTTAGACTAAGTTCATGATAATTAAGTTCATCTAATCAAATTATTAATGAACTCCCACTCAGATTAGACATCCCTCTAGTCATCTAAGTGTTACACGATCCAAGTCGACTAAGCCGTGTCCGATTAACACGTGAGACGGACTAGTCATCGTCGGTGAACATCTCCATGTTGATCGTATCTTCCATACGACTCATGTTCGAACTTTCGGTCTCTGTGTTCCGAGGCCATGTCTGTACATGCTAGGCTCGTCAAGTTGACCCTAAGTGTTTTTGCTGTGTAAAACTGTCTTACACCCGTTGTATGTGAACGAAAGGATCTATCACACCCGATTAACACGTGATGCTTCGAAGCGACGAACTGTAGCAACGGTGCACATTTAGGGGAGAACACTTCTTAAATTGTTGTAAGGGATCATCTTATTTACTACCGTCGTTTTAAGTAAACAAGATGCAAAACATGATAAACATCACATGTAATCAAATAATAATAGTGACATGGTATGGCCAATATCACACAGCTCCTTTGATCTCCATCTTGGGGCTCCATGATCATCCTTGTAGATCGTCATACTCATCGACATATAAGTCGTGATTCCTTGTACAAGAACATGATCAATCTCATACATCACATATATCATTCATCACATCCTTTTGGCCATATCACATCACATAGCATACCCTGCAAAAACAAGTTAGACGTCCTCTAATTGTTGTTTGCATGTTTTACGTGGCTGCTATGGGTTTCTAGCAAGAACGTTTCTTACCTACGCAATGACCACAACGTGATATGCCAATTGCTATTTACCCTTCATAAGGACCCTTTTCATCGAATCTGATCCGACTAAAGTAGGAGAGACAGACACCCGCTAGCCACCTTATGCAACTAGTGCATGTCAGTCGGTGGAACCTGTCTCACGTAAGAGTACGTGTAAGGTCGGTCCGGGCCGCTTCATCCCACGATGCCGCCGAATCAAGATAAGACTAGTAACGGCAAGCATATTGAACAAAATCAACGCCCACAACTACTTTGTGTTCTACTCGTGCAAGAGAACTACGCATAAACCTGGCTCTGATACCACTGTTGGGGAACGTTGCAGAAAACAAAAATTTTCCTACGGTTCCACCAAGATCCATCTAGGAGTTCATCTAGCAACGAGTGATTAGATGCATCTACGTACCTTGTAGATCGCGAGCGGAAGCGTTCAAAGAATGGGGATGATGTAGTCGAACACGACGTGATTCAAATCACCGATGATCTTAGCACCGAACGGACGGTGCCTCCGCGTTCAACACACGTACAGAACGGATGACGTCTCCTCCTTTCTTGATCCAGCAAGGGGGGAAGAGAGGTTGATGAAGATCCAGCAACACGACGGCGTGGTGGTGGATGCAGGGTGTCACAGTAGCAGGGCTTCGCCTATACTACGAGAGAGAGACGTAACGGGGAGAGAGGAAGCACCAAAGGCTGAGGTATGAAGTCCTCCCTCTCCTCAACTATATATAGGAGGGCCAAGGGGGGGTGGTGCGCAGCCTAGGAGATCCAATCTCCTAGGTGCGGCGGCCAGGGGAGGGTTTCCTTCCCCCCCAAGGCACCTCGGGGTGCCTTCCACCACTTGGACTCCTCCGTGGTGGAAACCCTAGGCGCATGGGCCTAGTAGGGCTGGTGCCCTTGGCCCATATAGGCCAAGGCACACCCCCTACAGCCCATGTGGCCCCCCGGGACAGGTGGCCCCACCCGGTGGGCCCCCGGGACCCCTCCGGTGGTCCCGGTACAATACCGATAACCCCGAAACTTGTCCCGATGGCCGAAACAGCACTTCCTATATATAATTCTTTACCTCCGGACCATTCCGGAACTCCTCGTGACGTCCGGGATCTCATCCGGGACTCCGAACAACATTCGGATTACTGCATATACATATCTTCATAACCCTAGCGTCACCGAACCTTAAGTGTGTAGACCCTACGGGTTCGGGAGACAAGCAGACATGACCGAGACGACTCTTCGATCAATAACCAACAGCGGGATCTGGATAACCATGATGGCTCCCACATGCTCCACGATGATCTCATCGGATGAACCACGATGTCGAGGATTAATCAACCCCGTATACAATTCCCTTTGTCAATCGGTATGTTACTTGCCCGAGACTCGATCGTCGGTATCCCAATACCTTGTTCAATCTCGTTACCGGCAAGTCACTTTACTCGTACCGTAATGCATGATCCTGTGATCAACCACTTGGTCATCTTGAGCTCATAATGATGATGCACTACCGAGTGGGCCCAGTGATACCTCTCCGTTTATATGGAGTGACAAATCCTAGTCTCGATCCGTGTCAACCCAACAGACACTTTCGGAGATACCTGTAATGCACCTTTATAGTCACCCAGTTACGTTGTGACGTTTGATACACCCAAAGCACTCCTACGGTATCCGGGAGTTACACGATCTCATGGTCAAAGGAAAAGATACTTGACATTGGAAAAGCTCTAGCAAACGAACTACACGATCTTTGTGCTATGCTTAGGATTGGGTCTTGTCCATCACATCATTCTCCTAATGATATGATCCCGTTATCAATGACATCCAATGTCCATAGCCAGGAAATCATGACTATCTGTTGATCAACGAGCTAGTCAACTAGAGGCTTACTAGGGACATATTATGGTCTATGTATTCACACGTGTATTACGATTTCCGGATAATACAGTTATAGCATGAATAAAGACAATTATCATGAACAAAGAAATATAATAATAATACTTTCATTATTGCCTCTAGGGCATATTTCCAACAGGGTGGGCTCCCATAGGGTTTCCCCTAGGGGGGCGGCAGCCAGGGCAGATGGGATCTTCCCTAGGGTGACTTGCCCCCCAAGCCGGGAGGTGGGAAGCCCTAGGGAAACTCCCCCAACCCTCCTGGTTACATGAGATGGGGTGAGGGGGGCGCTCATCCCATTAGTGGGCTGGTTTGCCCCCTCCCCTTGGCCCATGGGGCCCCCAACACTTGTCGGGGCCCCTCGAAACCCCTTTCGGTGATGCTTGTCATCACCCGGTACCCCCAGAGCAATTCCGGACTCCAATACCCTTCGTCCAATATATCGATCTTCACCTCCAGACCATTCTGGAGTTCCTCGTCACGTCCGGGATCTCATCTAGGACTCCGAACAACCTTCGCTGACCACCATAATGACTCATCTATACTTATATCGTCACCAAACATTAAGTGTCTAGACCCATGTGGGTTCGAGAACTATGCAGACATGACCGAGACACCTCTACGGTCAATGACCAATAGCGGGACCTGGATGCCCATATTGGTTCCTACAATTTTATGAAGATCTTATCGGTCGAACCTCGGTGTCAAGGATTCAGCTAATCCCGTATGCAGTTCCCTTTGTCCATCAGTATGTTACTTGCCCGAGATTCGATCGTCGGTATCTCCATACCTAGTTCAATATAGTTACCGACAAGTCTCTTTACTCGTTCCATAATACAATATCCTGTGACTAACTCATTGGTCACATTTCTTGCAAGCTTATTGTGAAGTTGTATTATCGAGTGGGCCCTGAGATACCTCTCCGTCATACGAAGTGACAAATCCCAGTCTTGATCCCTGCCAAGTCAACAGACACCCTCGGAGATACCTGTAGAGCACCTTTATAGTCACCTAGTTACGTTTCGATGTTTGGTACACACAAGGCACTCCTCCGGTGTCAGTGAGTTGCATGATCTCATGGTCATAGGAACATATACTTGACATGTAGAAAAATGATAGTAATAAACTTGATACAATCATATGCTATGTTCATAGTTTGGGTCTTGTTCATCACATCATTCTCCTAATGATGTGATGTCGTTATGAAATGACAACTCATGTCTATGGCTAGGAAACCATAACCATCTTTGATCCACGAGCTAGTCCGATAGAGGCTTACTAGGGACGTGTTGTTGTCTATGTATCCACAGATGTATTTGAGTTTCCGGTCAATACAATTATAGCATGGATAATAAACGGTTATCATGAACAAGGAAATATAATAATAACCACTTTATTATTGCCTCTAGGGCATATTTTCAACAGTCTCCCACTTGCACTAGAGTCAACAATCTAGCATTACATGGTAATGAATCTAACACCCATAGAGTTCTGGTGTTGATCGTGCTTTTCCTGTGGAAGAGGTTTAGTCAACGGATCTGCAACATTCAGGTCCGTATGCACTTTGCAAATTTGATGTAATCGCGGATGGAATTGAAGCGTCGCTTTATGTGTTTGGTCCTCTTGTGAAACCTTGGTTCCTTGGCTAGAGCAATGGCACCAGTGTTGTCACAGAACAGAGTCATCGGGTCCAGTGCATTGGGCACAACTCCAAGATCTGTCATGAACTGCTTCATCCATGCACCTTCTTTGTTGCCTCTGAGGCAACTATGTACTCCGCTTCGCATGTAGAATCAGCTACCACGCTTTGCTTGGAACTGCACCAGGTTAACGCTCCTCCATTTAGAGTATATATGTATCCGGTTTGAGACTTAGAGTCATCTGTATCAGTGTCAAAGCTTGCATCGATGTAACCCTTTATGATGAGCTCTTGATCACCTCCATAAACGAGAAACATTTCCTTAGTCCTTTTCAGGTACTTAAGGATATTCGTCACCGCTGTCCAGTGATCCACTCCTGAATTACTTTGAAACCTTCAGGCCATACTTATGGCAAGGCTGACATCCAGTCTTGTGCCCAGCATCGCATACATGATAGAGCCTATGGTAGAAGCATAGGGGATGACACTCATATTTTCTCTATCCTCTGTAGTCGTTGGGCATTGAGTCTGACTCAACTTCACACCTTGCAAAATAGGCAAGAACCCCTTCTTGGACTGATCCATTTTGAGCTTCTTCAAAATCTTATCAAGGTATGTGCTTTTTGAAAGTCCTATTAAGTGTCTCGATGTATCTCTATAGATCTTGATGCCCAATATGAAAGCAGCTTCTCCTAGGTCCTTTATTGAAAACTCTTGTTCAAATATTCCTTCACGTTTTCCAAAAGATCTATATTGTTTCCAATCAGCAATATGTCATCCACATATAATATTGGAAACGCTATAGAGCTCCCACTCACTTTCTTTTAAATACAAGATTCTCCAAAAACTTGTATAAACCCAAACACTTTGATCACCTCATCAAAGCAAAGATTCCAACTCCAAGATGCTTGCACTAGTCTGTAAACGGATCACTGGAGTCTTCACACTTTGTCAGCATTCTCTGGATCGACAAAACCTTCCGGTTTCATCATATACAACTCTTCCTTAAGGAAACCGTTAAGGAACGCTGTTTTGACATCCATCTGCTAGATTTCATAATCTAAAAATGCAATTATTGCCAACATTATTCTGACGGACTTAAGCATCGCTATGGGTGAGAAAGTCTCATCGTAGTCAACTCCTTGAACTTGTGAAAACCCCTTTTCCACAAGTCGAGCTTTATAGACGGTGACATTACCGTCCGCGTCCATCTTCTTCTTGAAGATCCGTTTATTCTGAATAGCCTTTCCCCCTTCAGGTAATGAAGGAAATATGCCCTAGAGGCAATAATAAAGTTGTTATTTATATTTCCTTATATCATGATAAATGTATATTATTCATGCTAGAATTGTATTAACCAGAAACTTAGTACATGTGTGAATACATAGACAAACAGAGTGTCCCTAGTATGCCTCTACATGACTAGCTCGTTAATCAAAGATGGTTAAGTTTCCTAGCCATGGACTTGTGTTGTCATTTGATGAACGAGATCACATCATTAGAGAATGATGTGATGGACTAGATCCACCCGTTAGCTTAGCACTATGATCGTTTAGTTTATTGCTATTTCTTTCTTCATGACTTATACATGTTCCTATGACTATGAGATTATGCAACTCTTGAATACCGGAGGAACACTTAGTGTGCTATCAAACATCACAACGTAACTGGGTGATTGTAAAGATGCTCTACAATTGTCTCTGATCGTGTTTGTTGAGTTGGCATAGATCGAGATTAAGATTTGTCACTCCGATTGTCGGAGAGGTATCTCTGGGCCCTCTCGATAATGCACATCACTATAAGCCTTGCAGGCAATGTGACTAATGAGTTAGTTGCGGGATGTTGCATTACAGAATGAGTAAAGAGACTTGCCGGTAACGAGATTGAACTAGGTATGATGATACCGACAATCAAATCTCGGGCAAGTAACATACCAGTGACAAAGGGAACAATGTATGTTGTTATGCGATTTGACCGATAAATATCTTCATAGAATATGTAGGAGCCAATATGAGCATCCAGGTTCCTCTATTGGTTATTGATCGGAGATGTGTCTCGGTCATGTCTACACAGTTCTCGAACCCGTAGGGTCCGCACGCTTAATGTTCGATGATGATTTGCATTATGAGTTATGTGATTTGATGTACCGAAGGTTGTTCGGAGTCCCGGATGAGATCACGGATATGACGAGGAGTCTCTATATGGTCGAGACATAAAGATTGATATATTGGAAGGCTATATTCGAACATCGGAAAGGTTCCGAGTGATTCGGTGTTTTTTCGGAGTACTACAGAGTTACGGTAATTCGCTGGGGGAAGTAGTGGGCCTTAATGGGCCATACGGGAAAGTAGTGGGCCTTAATGGGCCCCCTATAGGCGCGTGATAACCCACAAGTATAGGGGATCGCAACAGTTTTCGAGGGTAGACTATTCTACCCAAATTTATTGATTCGACACAAGGGGAGCCAAAGAATATTCTCAAGTATTAACAGTTGAGTTGTCAATTCAACCGCACCTAAAAGACTTAATATCCAAATCAAAGTATTTAGTAGCAAAGTAATATGATAGTAGCGGTAACGGTGCAAAAGTAACAGTATTGGTTTTGTAGTGATTGTAATAGTAGCAACGGAAAAGTAACTAAGCGGAGATCAATATGTGAAAAGCTCGTAGGCATTGGATCAGTGATGGATAATTATGTCGGATGCAATTCCTCATGCAATAGTTATAGCATAGGGTGACACAGAACTGGCTCCAGTTCATCAATGCAATGTAGGCATGTATTCTGAATATAGTCATACGTGCTTATGGAAAAGAACTTGCATGACATCTTTTGTCCTACCCTCCCGTGGCAGCAGGGTCCTAATGGAAACTAAGGGATATTAAGGCCTCCTTTAAATAGAGTACCGGACCAAAGCATTAACACATAGTGAATACATGAACTCCTCAAACTACGGTCATCACCGGGAGTGGTCCCGACTATTGTCACTTTGGGGTTGCCGGATCATAACACATAGTAGGTGACTATAGACTTGCAAGATAGGATCAAGAACTCTCATATATTGATGAAAACATAATAGGTTCAGATCTGAAATCATGGCACTCGGGCCCTAGTGACAAGCATTAAGCATAGCAAAGTCATAGCAACATCAATCTCAGAACATAATGGATACTAGGGATCAAACCCTAACAAAACTAACTAGATTACATGATAAATCTCATCCAACCCATCACCGTTCAGCAAGCCTACGATGGAATTACTCATGCACGGCGGTGAGCATCATGAAATTGGTGATGGAGGAAGGTTGATGATGATGATGGCGACAGATTCCCCTCTCCAGAGCCCCGAATGGACTCCAGATCAGCCCTCCCGAGAGAGACTAGGGCTTGGCGGCGGCTCCGTATCGTAAAACGTGATGAATCCTTCTCTCTGTTTTTTCTCCCTAAACGTGAATATATAGAGTTGGAGTTGAGGTCGGTGGAGCATCAGGGGTCCACGAGGCAGGGGGCGTGCCCAGGGGGTAGGCGCACCCCCACCCTCGTGGACAGGGTGTGGGCCCCCTGGTCTTGATTCTTTCGCCAGTATTTTTTATATATTCCAAAAATATTCTCCGTGAAGTTTCAGGTCATTCCGAGAACTTTTATTTCTGCACAAAAATAACACCATGGCAATTCTACTGAAAACAACGTTAGTCCGGGTTAGTTCCATTCAAATCATGCAAGTTAGAGTCCAAAGCAAGGTCAAAAGTGTTTGGAAAAGTAGACACGATGGAGATGTATCAACTCCCCCAAGCTTAAACCTTTGCTTGTCCTCAAGCAATTCAGTTGACAAACTGAAAGTGATAAAGAAAAACTTTTACAAACTCTGTCTGATCTTGTTGTTGTAAATATGTAAAGCCAGCATTCAAGATTTCAGCAAATATTACGAACTAAGCATATTCACAATAACATTTAGGTCTCATGTTTAATCATATCAATGGCATAATCAACTAGCGAGCAATAATAATAAATCTTGGATGACAACACTTTGTCAAAACAATCATAATATGATATAACAAGATGGTATCTCGCTAGCCCTTCTGAGACCGCAAAACATAAATGCAGAGCACCTTTCAAGTTCAAGGACTGACTAAACATTGTAATTCATGGTAAAAGAGATCCAGTCACAGTCATACTCAATGTAAACTAATAGTAATACATGCAAATGACAGCGGTGCTCCCCAACTAGTGCTTTTTAATAAGAGGATGATGACTCAACATAAAAGTAAATAGATATGCCCTTCGCAGAGGGAAGCATGGATTTGTAGAGGTGCCAGAGCTCGATTTTGAAATAGAGATTAATGATATTTTGAGTGGTATACTTTCATTGTCAACATAACAACCGAGAGATCTCGATATCTTCCATGCTACACATATTATAGGCGGTTCCCAAACAGAATGGTAAAGTTTATACTCCCCTACCACCAACAAACATCAATCCATGGCTTGTCCGAAACAACGGGTGCCTCCAACTAACAACAATCCTGGGGGAGTTTTGTTTGCAATTATTTTGATTTGGTTAGAGCATGGGACTGGGCATCCCGGTTACCATCCATTTTCTCGTGAGTGAGGAGCGGAGTCCACTCCTCTTGAGAATAACTCTCCTAGCATGGAAGATACAAACAACCCTAGTTGGTACATGAGCTATTCGAGCATACAAAACATAATTTCATTTGAAGGTTTAGTGTTTGGCAGATACAAATTTACTTGGGACGGCAGGTAGATACCACATATAGAAAGGTATGGTGGGCTCATATGGAATAACTTTTAGGGTTTATGGAAGTGGATGCACAAGCAGTATTCCCGCTTAGTACAAGTGAAGTCTAGAAAGAGACTGGGAAGCGACCAGCTAGAGAGCGACAACAGTCATGAACATGCATTAAAATTAATCAACACTGAATGCAAGCATGAGTAGGGTATAATTCACCATGAACATAAATATCGTGGAGGCTATGTTGATTTTGTTTCAACTACATGCGCGAACTTGTGCCAAGTCAAGCCACTCGAATTGTTCAGAGGAGGATACCACCCTATCATACCACATCACAACCATTTTAATAGCATGTTGGCACACAAGGTAAACCATTATAAACTCCTAGCTAATTAAGCATGGCATGAGCAACTATAATCTCTAATTGTCATTGCAAACATGTTTCATTCATAATAGGCTGAAGCAGGAACAATGAACTAATCATATTTACAAAAACAAGATAGGTCGAGTTCATACTAGCTTTTCTCATCTCAATCAGTTCATCATAAATCGTCATTATTGCCTTTCACTTGCACGACCGAACGGTGTGGATAATAATAATAATAGTGCACGTGCATTGGACTAAGCTGGAATCTGCAAGCATTTAATACACAGGAGAAGACAAGGTAATACGGGCTCTTTGTTAGATCAACAATAATGCATATGAGAGCCACTCAACATTTTCATCATGGTCTTCTCCTCTCGACCTCCAAAGAAAAGAAACAAAACTATTTACAAGGGAAAGCTCCCAACAAGCAAAAGAAGAACGAGAAATCTTTTTTGGTTTTCTTTTAATTACTACTACTACAGGCATGGGAAGTAAACTAGCTAAAAGCTATAACTATTTTTTTTGGTTTTTATTAAGGTTTTTCAAACACACAAGAAGAAGGCTTAAAAAGAAATTAAACTAGCACGGATAATACAATGAAAAAGTATGAGCACCGACAACTGGCATGAGTGTGTGAACATGAATGTAATGTCGGTGAGAGATACGTACTCCCCCAAGCTTAGGCTTTTGGCCTAAGTTGGTCTATGGCCACGGCTGGCCTGGCAGATGTCCGAGGTTGTAGCTGGGGTCGTACTGTAATGCAACGGCTATTACCTCACGGGCTGCAGCAGGGAGGCGAGCTACCTCCGTCCTCCTCTCGTACTCGTTCGCCTCCTCCCTGATTATAACATATCTCCCTTTTGTGTGGAAGTCAAAGAAAGCAGGAGTAGGGAGAGCAACATGGACGGTGCGCTGTCTGTCAAAGATTAGTCGGTACTGGAGGAACTATTCATTCCTCTCAACAAACTGATGACGAACCATAGCATTATAATCTAGATAAGCAGGAGGCAATTCCATATCATTCTTATGTATGGGTATCTCAAGAAAATTAGCTACACGAGTTGCATAAATTCCACCAAACAAGTCTCCACTTAAACTATTAAGATGCAACCTACGTGCAACAATAGCCCCCAAGTTATATTGTTTATCACTCAATACCCCACTCTTGAGGACACCGGGATCTGGAACGCACATGTGACAAGCCTCATCTTTACCATTAATGCATCTACCCACGAAGAGAGCAAAATAATGTATGGAAGGAAAATGAATGCTCCCTATGGTAGCTTGTGTGATTTCCCTAGATTCCCCCACAGTAATACTAGCAAGAAAGTCTTTATATTCAGATTTGCGAGGTTCACTAACATTGCCCCAGTGCGGGAGTTTACAAGCAGTATTAAAATCTTCTAGGTCCATGGTATATGATTCATCATAAAGATCATAAAACAGTGTGAGAATTGCGCGATGATGCAAATTTAAACCTTCTCACAAACAAATCAGTTAGGTAGCGGTATTGCGGGCACTTATCTGACACGAAGCCGTCAAGATCAGCGTTACGCACATACGCGTCAAATTCTTCCTTGATGCCTGCACGGATCATAAACTCCTCTAACGTCCATTCACAAGGCCACACTTGAGCTTCTCTTGGTAGTTCATAGTCTGGCTCACGTATCGCGAGCCTAGGTGCCTTCTTCCTTGAGGACCCGCCTTGGTACATTTTCCTAAACATATTTCTTCCTCTAAAAAATTTCTGAAATTTTTAGTAACTCAAAATAAAAGTGAACCAAACTCAACAAGATTGATAGCAACTACTACTACAAGTGCCTAGAGGCCATATCATGCAATAAAACTACTTTTGACCACATAAATTTGACATGCAAGCTCAAGAACAGGGTCACCTAAGCAGCGAAAATTTGCAATAAATAAAGCACTAGAACAAAAACTAATTGGACCATTGGAGGAATCACATACCAAAGAACAATTCAGCAAGATGAGCTAGAACTTGGGTTTGAGCTGGTGGAGGATTTTTTCTGGATGAAGACGAAGTGTGTGGGTGCAAGAATAAGTGGAGGGGCCCACGTGGGGTCCACGAGGCAGGGCGGCGCGCCCCAGGGGGGTGGGCGCGCCCTCCACCCTCGTGGGCACATGGTGGATCCCCTGGTGTGTTCTCAGTGCCAATAATTCTTAAATATTCTAGAAAAAATCATATTAAATTTTTAGGAGATTTGGAGAACTTTTATTTTCGGGGTATTTTTTCATTGCAAGGGTAATTCAGAAAACACACATAAAATACTATTTTTGTTTTATTTAATCTAAATAATGGAAAGTAAACAGAGGGTACAGAGAGTTGTGCTTTCTAACTTCATCCATCTCATGCTCATCAAAAGGAATCCACTAACAAGGTTGATCAAGTCTTGTTAACAAACTCTTTTCGAATAACATGAAACCGGAGAATTTTCGAATAACACTAGGTTACCTCAACAGGGATATGCATGTCCCCAACAATAAGAATATCATATTTTTCTTGACAGTAGGAAGAGGAAATTCAAAACCTCCAATAGTAATCGTTGAAGTTTTTCCAATAGAATTAATACTGTGGACTTGAGGTTGTTTCCTCGGAAAGTGTACCGTATGCTCATTACCATTAACATGAAAAATGACATTGTCTTTGTTGCAATCAATAACAGCCCTGCAGTATTCAAAAAGGGTCTACCAAGAATAATAGACATGCTATCGTCCTCGGGAATATCAAGAACAACAAAGTTCGTTAAAATAGTAACGTTTGCAACCACAACAGGCACATCCTCACAAATACCGGCAGGTATAGTAGTTGATTTATCAACCATTTGCAAAGATATTTTAGTAGGTGTCAACTTATTCAGATCAAGTCTACGATATAAAGAGAGAGACATAACACTAACACCGGCTCCAAGATCACATAAAGCAGTTTTAACATAGTTTCTTTTAATGGAGCATGGTATAGTTGGTACTCCTGGATCTCCAAGTTTCTTTGGTATTCCACCCTTAAAAATATAATTAGCAAGCATGGTGGAAATTTCAGCTTGCGGTATCTTTCTTTTATTTGTGACTATATCTTTCATGTACTTAGCATACAGATTCATTTTAAGCATATCAGTCAAACGCATACGCAAAAAGAGAGGTCTAATCATTTCAGCAAAGCGCTCAAAATCTTCATCATCCTTTTTCTTGGATGGTTTAGGAGGAAAAGGCATGGGTTTCTGAACCCATGGTTCTCTTTCTTTACCGTGCTTCCTAGCAACAAAGTCTCTCTTATCATAACGTTGATTCTTTGATTGTGGGTTATCAAGATCAACAACAGGTTCAATCTCTACATCATTGTTATTGCTAGGTAGAGCATCAATATGAACATCATTATTAACATTATAACTAGGTTCATGTTCATTACCAGATTGTGTTCCAGCATCGGAAATAGAAATAGCACTGGGATTCTCAGGTATGTCAACAACAGGTTCACTAGAATCATGCAAAGTCCTATCATTTTCCTTTTTCTTCCTCTTAGAAGAACTAGGGGCATCAACAATAGTTCTCTGAGAATCTTGCTCCATTCTCTAAGGCTGGCCCTCAGGATATAAAGGTCCTGAGTCATTTTACCCCTCTAGTCATAACTCTAACAACATTATAATTTTTCTTATTGTTTAATTCATTGAGCAAATCATTCTGAGCTTTAAGTACTTGTTCTACTTGAGTGGTAACCATAGAAGCGTGTTTACTAATAAGTTTAAGTTCTCCTTTAACTCTGGACATATAATCACTCAAGTGTTCAATCATATAAGCATTATGTTTCAATTGTCTACCAACATAAGCATTGAAGTTTTCTTGTTTAACCATAAAGTCATCAAACTCATCCAAGCATTGGCTAGCAACTTTAGTAGATGGGATTTCACATTTATCAAATCTATAGAGAGAATTTACCTTTACTACCTGTGTCGTGTTATCAAGACCATGTATTTCTTCAATAGGTGGTAAATTCTTAACATCTTCAGCTTTAATACCCTTTTGTTTCATAGATTTCTTTGCCTCCTGCATATCTTCAGGACTAAGAAATAGAATACTCCTTTTCTTCGGAGTTGGCTTAGGATTTGGTTCAGGAAGTGTCCAATCATTTTCATCACTCAACATATTATTCAATAGCAATTCAGCTTGATCAACAGTTCTTTACCTGAAAACACAACCAACACAACTATCCGGGTGGTCTCTGGAAGCATCGGTTAGTCCATTATAAAAGATATCAAGTATTTCATTTTTCTTGAGAGGATGATCAGGCAAAGCATTAAGTAATCAGAGAAGCCTCCCCCAAGCTTGTGAGAGACTCTCTTCTTCAATTTGCACAAAATTATATATTTCCCTTAAGGCAGCTTGTTTCTTATGAGCGGGGAAATATTTAGCATAGAAGTAATAAATCATATCCTGGGGACTACTCACACAACCAGGATCAAGAGAATTAAACCATATTTTAGCATCACCCTTCAATGAGAATGGAAATAACTTAAGGATAATGTAATAGCGAGTTTTCTCATCATTAGTGAACAGGGTGGCTATATCATTTAATATAGTAAGATGTGCCACAACAGTTTCAGATTCATAACCATAAAAATGATCGGATTCAACCAAAGTAATTAACTCAGGGTCGACAGAGAAATCATAATCCTTATCGGAAATACAGATAGGTGAAGTAGCAAAAGCAGGGTCATTCTTCATTCTAGAATTCAAAGATTTTTCTTTCAGCTTAGCTAACAGTTTCTTAAGATCATATCTATCATTGCAAGCTAAAAAGTCTCTAGCAGTTTCTGCATCCATAACATAACCCTCAGGAACAACAGGCAATTCATATCTAGGGGGAGAATCTTCATCATCACTTTCATCAATATTATCAGTTTCAATAATTTCATTCTCTCTAACCCTAGCAAGTTTTTCATCAAGAAATTCACCTAATGGCACAATATTATCAAGCATAGAAGTAGTTTCATCATAAGTATCATGCAAAGCAGAAGTGGCATCATCAATAACATGCGACATATCAGAATAAATACCAGGAGTAGGTGCCACAAGTTTACTCAAAACAGAAGGTGAATCAAGTGCAGAGCTAGATGGCAGTTCCTTACCTCCCCTCGTAGTTGAGGGAAAAATCTTGGTTCTTTCATCTTTCAAGTTCTTCATAGTGATCAACAGATATAAATCCCAAGTGACTCAAAGAATAGAGCTATGCTCCCCGGCAACGGTGCCAGAAAATAGTCTTGATAACCCACAAGTATAGGGGATCGCACCAGTTTTCGAGGGTAGAGTATTCAACCCAAATTTATTGATTCAACACAAGGGGAGCCAAAGAATATTCTCAAGTATTAACAGTTGAGTTGTCAATTCAACCGCACCTGAAAGACTTAATATCTGCAACAAAGTATTTAGTAGCAAAGTAATATGATAGTAGCGGTAACGGTGGCAAAAGTAACCGTATTGGTTTTGTAGTGATTGTAACAGTAGCAACGGAAAAATAACTAAGCGGAGATCAATATGTGAAAAAGCTCATAGGCATTGGATCAGTGATGGATAATTATGTCGGATGCGATTCCTCATACAACAGTTATAACATAGGGTGACACAGAACTAGCTCCAATTCATCAATGTAATGTAGGCATGTATTCTAAATATAGTCATACGTGCTTATGGAAAAGAACTTGCATGGCATCTTTTGTCCTACCCTCCTGTGGCAGTGGGCTCCTATTGGAAACTAAGGGATATTAAGGCCTCCTTTTAATAGAGTACGAGACCAAAGCATTAACACTTAGTGAATACATGAACTCCTCAAACTACGGTCATCACCGGTAAGTATCCCGATAATTGTCACTTCGGGGTTAACGGATCATAACACATAATAGGTGACTATAGACTTGCAAGATAGGATCAGGAACTCACATATATTCATGAAAACATAATAGGTTCAGATCTGAAATCATGGCACTCGGGCCCTAGTGACACTACAAAAAAGACACATCCGTGACATTTTGGGCCGAACGAACTTTTTTTTCTGTCATACATATGACACTTCTATGACGATAATTTTGACAAAACCCGGTATCATCATAGATGTGGTGGGCTCCTACTTCTATGACAAAAATTCATGATAGAAAATGGGCTTGTCATCCTGGGCGGGCCGGAGACGCAGCTGCATGACATTCTTTGGGCCGTCCATGACGGAAAAAACTGTGGTAGAAGCGAGGGCGAGGAAAATTTCGGGGAGTTCCCGGTTACGGTGGGAGGTCGAGGGCCGAGCGATGCGCGCTTCTCTCGTACACGTACGCGCGTGTGTGCGAGGCGTTGGCTCTAACTGAACCCGAGCGAGGCGTTGGGCTCTAACTGAACCCGAGCGATTGCACTGCAGGCTACGCGTTACTGAACCCAAGCGATCGATCGATGGCTATTAACTGAACCCGATCGAGCGATTCCTTCGCTACTGCTGCTAACTGAAGCCAATCGATGCTGCCTCTGGATGAACAATGAGCGTTGCGGGGGGGGGGGGGGGGGGGGG